>NC_140178.1:71468559-71586059 GCF_963971535.1 Notolepis coatsorum | reverse complement strand
GCTGCTGTCCGTCCCAAACCGTGGAACGTCAATTTAGGTAATTTTCACGTTACTTGAATTACAATTTTACACAGGTCTCTATGATAACACAAGATTAAATAAGATAAGAGGGACTTTATTGTCCCAGAGGGGTATTTATTTACATCACAGCACAGCACCGCAATGAATAGGTTAAATATAAAAGTAATACAATACAAAAATAATTTAACTATAAACATAAACCACATGGCCAGGTATACGGATCTCAACAGGTATCAAATGTAACAGTATGCCGTGAGCAGGTTTCCTGTCCTTAAGGACCATTATGAAACCCATTTGAAAGACAACTTGTAAAAAACATACTTTGTCGTCCTCCTGAATAATAGGGTTGTTTTTATTCGTTTCTTTGTTGAGATTTTTCTTTTTAGCTTTTCACTCGACAGCAAATGAAAGAGAAAACTATACTTTCTCGTTCACGTTCAGTTGACAACAGGGCTCTGAAGATAGCAGCTAGAAGATGAGAGGAGGCAGGGAGGTGAAGCCAACAGGAGGAATGTGAATAAAATAATAATAATAATAATGTTTATGTTCTAGTGTTCATAAGCTTTCCTGTCTGTAGGGTCCAGGGAGCACAAATGTGTCTATTTTTCCAGTATTTCTGCATCCATTAAGCGAGGTGATGACATCTTCACTCAGTTGGAATTTAATTGTGTTGTTTGTTCCCCCTGACAAAACAACATGACTAGTTTTGCTACAGCCAGCTATTGTGACTGTATATAAATTCATATATATTCATATATATATATATATATATATATATATATATATATATATATATATATATATATATATATATATATATATATATATATATATATATATATATATATAGAACTGAATTACAACAAAGCGGTCGGGTTGGAAGATGGTAAATAGAGGGTTGCTGTCAAGTTGCCTGCCAGTCGGCGACTACATTATTGAACACCGAGCCAATCAGATGCAGACACATTGGCACAGTAATTATCCAATCAGTAACAGCCAATTTATCCTGGGTGAACACGCCCACACTGACGGTTCACACACTGTGCATTCAGACATAACATACCGAAAAGAAAATAATGAGTACCAGAATACAAACAATTATATACAAAATCACTTTAAACACATATGACCAAGGGTAGTAACGGTACTACACAGTAGCTGTCCATGCATCTCTAAATCTGTGTAAAATCAACCACCACCTGCTAACAGGTCTGACCTTTTCGCTCAGTGTGTTAGTGCGGCCGCCTGTGGATCCTATGGTCCCAGGTTCAAATCCAATCGGTGACATTGGTGACATGTGTGTCTTACTGCTCTGTGAATCTGTATCCAGGTTTACATACAATGGGGGTGGGATCTCAGTGCCTTAACCCCCGGGAAAGTGGGCGCCTGGACAAAAGAACGTACTTCTTGGGGGGAGGACGACTGTAAACTACCAGGTTCAAATCCACTCGGGTACAACAGCATTAGGTAAACTATGAAAGATTGCTCTGTTCAGGTGCATGTGTGTGTGTGTGTATATCCAGGACCTGCTCCCATGAGAAGGTGGTGTCCATGCTCCAGGGCAGTGGGGCCATGCCCACCCTGGTCGTGGAGGACGGACCTCCCACCTTTGCGGAGCAGGAGCTGTCAGCGGGGCCGGTGCCCACCGAGCATTCCCGCTCCCCGGTGCTCAGCTCCCTGCAGTGGGTGGCCGAGATCCTGCCCCCCAGCATACGGGTACAGGGACGCACTTTTGGACAGCAGCTGGAGCACCTGCTGACCATCCAGGAGAGGTACACCGTCTGCAAGGCCCTGGAGAACTTCTTCCAGCACAGGTGAGAGGGAGGGGATAGGATGGAGAGAGAAGAAGAGGAAAATTACTGTCTTATTGTAATTGTACACAAGAAATTAGTATTTTCGCATATCTTTTCTATGGAGCAGTTTGGGGTTCGGTGCCTTGCTCAAGAGCACTTACTGGCTCACTGATAACAAACTATCATTACATCTGGGTAAAACAGAGTCCATTCTCTTCGGATCAAATAAAAAACTCAGCAAGACCGACGGCTTCTCAGTTACAGTGGGTGACAATATTGTCACAAGGAAAGATGAAATTACATACCTAGGTTCCATCCTAGAGGCAAATCTTTCCTGTGACAAAATGGCATCCAAGGTAATAAAAAAAGTCAACCAACGAACTAGATTATTGTACCGGATCTCCTCTCTGGTAAACAAGAATACCCTGAAGACTCTGGCAGGAGCACTCATTCAAGGGTACTACGACTATGCTTGCACCTCATGGTACCAAAGCACCTCAAAGGCGCTAAAAACAAGATTACAAACATCACAAAACAAACTGGTCAGACCTCTACTTGACCTTACCCCTATAACCCACCTCACCCCTGCCCACTTTGACAACCTAGGATGGCTTAGAGTAGACGGCAGAGTACAGCAACTTGCAATGGGCCTGGTCTACAAGATACACTATACGACTAAGGTACCCATGTACATGTCAAAATACTTCCCAAAGGTCAGTGAATACCACGACCACAACACCAGAGGAAGCTCAACAAATCATGTTAAACCCAGATTCGGCTCAAACAAGGGACTAAACACGTTTCGCAATTATGCCACATCAATGTGGAACACCCTACCCAAAGCTGTAGAGGAATGTGAATCCCTACCCACATTCAAAACCGCTCTCAAAGAGCACCTACGGGAGGCTGCAATTCTAAACTGGCCACCGTAAATGTCCAAACCCCCCCACCCCCACCCCCTCCTAATAGACAGTCTCCTCCCCACCGCATGTATATATTCTCTCCCCACCGTATGTATATTTCTCTCCCCCCCCCTCCCACCCACCCACCCCCTCCTAATGTACAGTCTCCTCCCCACCGTATGTATATATTCTCTCCCCAGTCCCACCATATGTATATTTCTCTCCCACCCACCCACCCCCTCCTAATGTACAGTCCCCTCCCCATCATATGTATATACTCTGTCAGGATCTATGGGTAACAGTACTGTATATTTGCATATCGTATATGTCACAAATGTAACAGTACTAAATACCTGTATGTCATGTATGTCCCTATGCCATAAATGTCAACAAAAAAATAAAAAATAAAATCTAACCCTAACTAACCTTACTGTCATGCACTTGTCCTAATAAACTAACCTACATTATAACACGCAACACTTTGATGAACATTGTTACTCAGCTGATAGAGTTGTACCCTTCCTGATGACTTGTCGTACAGAACTTGTAAGTCGCTTTGGATAAAAGCGTCAGCTAAATTACTAAATGTAAATGTAAATGTATGTCATAAATGTCACTATGAATTGAAAATGGGGGACCCTGATGTAAACAAGACAAACGTCTTTCTCTGGTCTGCATCCCCTTAACAATTGTGTGTATTGAGCCGTACTGTATTGTACCCATTCTGCAATCTGTTAAATAAAGTTTTCATTCATTCATTAATTCACTGTAGGCAGAGATGGTGGGCATATCAGCCACCCTTCAGTCGACAGCTCACAGCTGGAATACACTATCCTTTTAGTACTGGTCTAGGGATGCAACGATCTGACCTTTTAAGTCTCAATACCCCATACCCATACCCATACCCATACCCAAATAAATCAAATAAATGCAACACTCCCAGACATACTCCAGACATGCATCACTTCAATGTTAAAAAGTACCTATAAAAATGCCACTTCAAGAAACCAAGACAGTCAAAACAACAGTCAGAATACACTGTTGGAATTTTTAACTCACCTGAGTTTGTTTCATCATCGTAGTTTGATGTTAATTATTCATCAGCTCACTGAAATGCGTTAATAGCGATGTACGGAAATAAAGATGCTGGCGAGGTGAATAAGGGAATTGACATTAGTCACCAACTTTGTGGACTCATGGTTTTTGTTGGCACTATTACATCCAAATTAGTTTTACTCAAATATAGGGCTTACAGCTCTGAATCGGAAACTTTACCCATATCCCAGTAAAATCACCATGGGTACTGTCATAGTGTCCTCATATCCCAGTAAAATCACCATGGGTACTGTCATAGTGTCCCCATATCCCAGTAAAATCACCATGGGTACTGTCTTAGTGTCCTCATATCCCAGTAAAATCACCATGGGTACTGTCATAGTGTCCTCATATCCCAGTAAAATCACCATGGGTACTGTCATGGTGTCCTCATATCCCAGTAAAATCACCATGGGTACTGTCATAGTGTCCTCATATCCCAGTAAAATCACCATGGGTACTGTCATAGTGTCCTCATATCCCAGTAAAATCACCATGGGTACTGTCATAGTGTCCTATAAGTTGTTCCACTATTCACTGTCGCTCCATTATGTATCTTTTGATGACATCATCACTAGACGCTTTTCTCTCTGCTGATCAGTTTAAGGAGAGACTTGTTCATCTTCATACATTTGCAACTGAGCTGTTGCATATTATAAAAAATAATGGTAACACTTTATAATAACACTCAGTTATAAGCCCTTTATAAGGTATTTGTAGATAATGAACTAATCATGAACAAATCATGATTAGAGAGCCGCACGCAGAGCAAGCTGCTGGCCATTATGGACAATACCAACCACCCTCTCCACCACACCCTGGTGGGGCAGAGCAGCAGTCGCAGCGGACGGCTAATCTCCCTGCACTCACGGACTGAGCGGCATAGGAGGTCCTTTGTCCCCACTGCCATCAGACTGTACAACAGCGTAATATAGTGCGGGGGACCTTGACCTCTGACCCACACACCTGTTTTTACACCTGTTTTTATACACGGTTTTTCATACACCTGTTTTTTACACACTTGTTTTATACACCTGCTTTTATCTCATCACGCTCTTATTGATATTGATAGATATGATTTAATTGAATTTTATCATGTGCTTATTTTTTATTCATGATGCAGACATAACGTGAAACAACTGAATGAGAACTGTCAATGTCTGTATACTGTGTGAGCTGCGAGATACCCTGAATTTCCCCAAGGGGATTAATAAACTATCTATCTATCTATCTATCTATCTATCTATCTATCTATCTATCTATCTATCTATCTATATCTATCTATCTATCTATCTATCTATCTATCTATCTATCTATCTATCTATCTATCTATCTATCTATCTATCTATCTATCTATCTATCTATCTATCTATCTATCTATCTATCTATCTATCTATCTATCTATCTATCTATCTATCTATCTATCTATCTATCTATCTATCATTTATATACATTCGTAAATTATTATTAAATCATTTATAACTATATTTGTATAACATTTACAAATTAGTCCTACATTATTTATAACTCATTATCAACATTGTTTGTACTTGATTTGTTCATCATAGAATAATGTTGTTTAATGTGTAGTAACACATTTGTAGATGCTTTGAAAAATGGATATGAAAAAACTACTATACTGTACCTCCATTTATTTGTTCATGTTCAACAAATGATTTGTTAAGTCATTCATAAAACATCTATAAATCATTTGCAGATGCTATTGTGTGCCCTAATCTGAAGTGAAGCCTATTCATCATTAACAAATGTCAAGTAGTTAATTATTTGTTTACCTTTTCATCACCTGTTACAAATGTTGTAGACAGCTTTCGGATACACCCTTCTTTGTGACATCAAACAGTGACAGAATTAGGAGGACTATAGATAAATGCAATTTTATTAACATGTAAAATACATGTGCATGACATATAGTGTAACGTGGGTGGGCACTAGGACCCAGGAGTACCCTGGCCAGGGTGTAGATGGAAGTCTCACGCGAGTGAGACTTGACTTCATGTTTGTTGCTGTCTGTTTGAATGGAAGCACGACATATTAGCAGAGCCAAGTTATTCGTGCTGCCCCACGCTTTTATTAAGGTATGAGCAGGCTAAACACCCTTTTTGTTGGTAAATCTATTCCATAATTTCCGACCTACAACTCTTGTTGTGTAGATGTACTTGATGTGGTGGGTGCTAACGTTACATTTGAAGTATGTGTTTGTTCCTAATGTGTGCTCAGTATATTGCGGTATGTGATGATGACACGACACACACGAGGGTAATAATTATTTGTATTTTCAGGCTGTATAGGCGCAGGGGTGTAAAGTACTTGAGTAATTGTACTTTGTTACAATACTTAAGTACTGTTTTGGGGGATTTGTACTTTACTTGAGTATTATTAGGTTTGTATACTTTGTACTTTTACTCCATTACATTTCAGAGAAAAAAAACATACTTTTTACTCCTAACATTTAAAATGCAGACCTACAAATTACAAATCTCACAGGTCCAACCATTTTAATTAGTATATTTTAATTGTTTATCTGGCCGAACTAACGTTAACGTTATTAATCCGGCGACCGCAGGTAAACAGCCAATCAAATCCCCATCAATGGAAAATGAACCCGCCCATACCCATGCTGATTGGTCCTTGTGCAACACTAGAAAGTGGGGATCTTTGATTAAACACCTGCTATCAGAAGAATAGACAGTCAGATCCGCATTATGCTGTGGTTAATATTGTGATATTATTCAGGGTACTCCAGTATTCTGTCTTTAATATTGTGATATTATTCAGGGTACTCCAGTATTCTGTCTTTAATATTGTGATATTATTCAGGGTACTCCAGTATTCTGCCTTTAATATTGTGATATTATTCAGGATAATCCAGTATGATGTGGTTAATATTGTGATATTATTCAGGATACACCATTCTGTTTTTAATATTGTGATATTATTCATGCTGTGATGTGAATGCTGTCCATGTTAGTTTACCTTCAATGGAGAAGTGTATTAAATCATTTTAATGCAAAAAAAGTGTCCTCTGTTCTTTCATTTCAGCATTGTCTATCGCAGAACACATTCCATTGTGGGCAGAGTGTATGCTTGGTTTCATTCCAGCCTTGCCTAAACACCAGCTGATTATTTCACTAATTGGCTCACCTCTTCAACTAACTCACCTGGTGCAATGTATAGTTAAAATGAAAACTTGGCCCACGATGGAATGAGTTTGAGACCCCTGGTCTATCCCTTTAAAAAAAAAAGTACTTTTACTTTTTAGTACATAAGTACATTTAAAAGTAGGACTTTTTTACTTTTACTCAAGTGTGTTTTTAGCCAGATACTTTGACTTTCACTTGAGGCTGATTTTGAGACAGTACCCATACTTTCACTTAAGTATAATTTCTGGGTACTTTTTACACCCCAATAGGCGCCTATACAGCCTGAAAATACAAATAATTATTACCCTCGTGTCATCATCACATACTGTACCGCAATATACTGAGCACACATTAGGAACAAACACATACTTCAAATGTAACGTTAGCACCCACCACATCAAGTACATCTACACAACAAGAGAGGAAATTATGGAATAGATTTACCAACAAAAAAGGTGTTTAGCCTGCTCATACCTTAATAAAAGCGTGGGGCAGCACGAATAACTTGGCTCTGCTAATATATCGTGCTTCCATTCAAACAGACGGCAACAAACATGAAGTCAAGTCTCACTCGCGTGAGACTTCCGTCTACACCCTGGCCAGGGTACTCCTGGGTCCTAGTGCCCACCCAGTTACACTATATGATGTCATGCACATGTATTTTATATGTTAATAAAATTGCATTTATCTATAGTCCTCCTAATTCTGTCACTGTTTGATGTCACAAGGAAGGGTGTATCCGAAAGCTGTCTACAACATTTGTAACAGGTGATGAAAAAGTAAACAAATAATTAACTATTTGACATTTGTTAATGATGAATAGGCTTCACTTCAGATTAGGGCACACAATAGCATCTGCAAATGATTTATAGATGTTTTATGAATGTCTTAACAAATCATTTGTTGAACATGAACAAATAAATGGAGGTACAGTATAGTCGTTCTTTCATATCCATTTTTCAAAGCATCTACAAATGTGTTACTACACATTAAACAACATTATTTAATGATGAACAAATCAAGTACAAATAATGTTGATAATGATGAGTTATAAATAATGTAGGACTAATTTGTAAATGTTATACAAATATAGTTATAAATGATTTAATAATAATTTACAAATGTATATAAATGATTTGTTCATGATTAGTTCATTATCTACAAATACCTTATAAAGGGCTTATAACTGAGTGTTATTATAAAGTGTTACCAAAATAACATACTGCGAATTATATTTTAGCGTGGATTTTACATTTAGCCACTGAATAGTAAGTATCTAATTGTGGGTCTAAAACTACGACAGGTGACCTCTGTCGGTTTTGTCGTGTGTCTCCATGGTAACAGGAACGTTGACACGCTGATTGTGGATGCATTCCCGGTGTTGGACACTCCAGCCAAGCAGGTGATCTGGCAGTTTGTCTACCAGCTACTGACCTACGAGGAGCAGGAACACTGTCAGAGCAAGATCTCCCGCTTCCTGGGGTACAAGGCTCTTCAAGGTGGGCAGGAGAGAGTTGGCTGACGTGTGTGTGTGTGTGTGTGTGTGTGTGTGTGTGTGTGTGTGTGTGTGTGTGTGTGTGTGTGTGTGTGTGTGTGTGTGTGTGTGTGTGTGTGTGTGTGTGTGTGTGTGTGTGTGTGTGTGTGTGTGTGTGTGTGTGTGTGTGTGTGTGTGTGTGTGTGTGTGTGTGTGTGTGTGTGTGTGTGTGTGTGTGTGTGTGTGTGTGTGTGTGTGTGTGTGTGTGTGTGTGTGTGTGTGTGTGTGTGTATGAATGAATGAATGAATGAATGAATGAATGAATGAATGAATGACTTTATTTGACAATATAAAAATAAACATGTGACAGAAGAGCACAGTCAGGATATACTGCCAAAGGATAATACACAAACAAGCTCAGAGCTTATTTCCATTGTGGTCCTTGTAGGGGGGTGGGGGAGTGTGATGCTTAATACATGCATCATACAAAACGTGACATCACAACACATCACATATACCATTTAACATTTATATACATACAGACTTGTAACATGCAAGGGTGCCTTAAGCTAAGTGTCTAGGTCAAGTATAGTCCCTTTTGAGCCATGTCTTCAGGCTGGACTTGAATCTAACGGCATTGTCTATGATTTTCAGTTCACTGGGCAGACTATTCCAATAGACAGCTGCTGAATACAGAAAAGACTCCTTCCCCATACAGCTCCTGAATCTGACTGGCACAAAGTCAGTTGAGCTGCGCCTAGTTTGGTATGCATGGGTGTCTCTGATTCGGTTGAAGTAGTTGTTAAAGTACACTGGCACCACCCTGTGCACTATTGTGTGAACTGTGTGTGTGTGTGTGTGTGTGTGTATGTGTGTGTGTGTGTGTGTGTGTGTGTGTGTGTGTGTGTGTGTGTGTGTGTGTGTGTGTGTGGCTGCAGGAATAGAGAAGTGCATACAGTATTTTCAGAGTTGGGCATCATTTTGTGTGTGTGTGTGTGTGTGTGTGTGTACAATATGTCTGTATACTTGACTTGTGTGTATATTCCAGTTCCACCCCCACCCCCTCCCCCGGAGCCTGACATGGCCCCTGAGCCGCATCGCCGCAGTAGCTCTATGAGGGTGACGGGCACCACCTACCGGAGCAGTATGAGGGGACGCAGCTCTGATGACCTGGTCATAGGAACACACCTGGGCATGGGTATGTTCATAATCATCACACGATATTCTGTATTTGATCTATTTGAGTCAATAAATCTTTTTTACTTAGCACACTACCCATTTTAGATTTGGGCCTTCATGCCCAAACTCCTAATAGATAATCATTAAGGCTGGGTATCGGCACTGATTACTCGATTAGATTCAGATTCACAAGGTCCCGATTTGGTTTCAATTTGTTATTGATTCAATCACGCTTGATGGTGCTGGTTTCAAGGGGGCATTGTACTCAAAAGATGTAATTTGGTCAATTGAGTTTCCATATTATTTAGATCAGCAGAAACTTATAAACGCATAGCATACTAAAAATAGGACTGCAGGACTGAAAGTGTGCTGGGAATAATGTTGAGCGAAAATCTTCCACTGAAAAAAGGCATAAATTAAAACATCAATCTTGGGATTTTAAAGTGGTAATCTGCAAGATCCTCATCTTTGTTTGTTTTGGTGACATATATTGGTGATACTTTAACATTGCTGTATTGACTTGCTTTCCATCTTCAAAATTCACGCTAACTAATGAGTTAAAACGATCACTTCCTGTGTGCCAGATGATATTCCTGGGAATGTCCTACTGCCATAATGTCCAGAGGGTGAATATAGATGTTGTGTTGTACTGTACAATACGTAGTAGTATGTACAGAATGTAGTTATAAGGCTAATCGACTGGTTGTAGGTTGCTAAAACAGAGCAAGGCAGTGCACAGAGAAGTGCACACCATTGTTTGGGGACATATCTTAGTCAGTAATGTTACTGGTATGTTACACAAATACATTTCAATCAATGCAAAAAGCACTGACACCAGTGTTTATATTTTTTATATATTTAAAGTACCATTTGTGAGCATTTGCTGGCAATGCTAGTAGTGGAAGTCGATGGGGTTTGTTAGCATGTCTGAAAAAACACCTGTAGCACATTCCAAACTACTTCCTAACCATTTGACAACTTAAACTATATAGAAGGAATACAACTTATTTTTTTATTTTTATTTTTTAGAGACATGCTAATGGACCCCATTGACTTCCACTAGCATTGCTAACAAATGCTTAGGATTTTCAAAAAGTTAAATACTGGAGCTAGCACTTTTTGGATGGATTGAAACGACTCCCTGTTTGTGACAAATCAGCTAGGCTTACTAGACAAAGTAAACTGTTCCACATCTATTGGTGATAAGCGATCATTGCTGCTGCATTTTTGCCATCTGTTGACTGGCTCCCCAGAATACATGCTACCTATTGAGTTAGTCTTCTATAATCATTCCAAACAAACTGATGTTGCTGCTGTTGACATGAAATATATCATGTGTGTGCCAGATGATTTTCCTGGGAATGTCCTACCAGACACCAGTGTTTAGAACAGGAATATTCTACCAGACACCAGTGTTTAGAACAGGAATATCCTACCAGACACCAGTGTTTAGAACAGGAATATCCTACCAGACACCAGTGTTTAGAACAGGAATATCCTACCAGACACCAGTGTTTAGAACAGGAATATCCTACCAGACACCAGTGTTTAGAACAGGAATGTCCTACCAGACACCAGTGTTTAGAACAGGAATATCCTACCAGACACCAGTGTTTAAAAGAGCCATGAAAAGCAAATGTAAAAACATTCATGAACTGGGTATAGAATCAGTAGGGATAGAATCATTACTGTGTTATATCAATTGACAATAGAGAGTGCAAAATAGATATGTATATATGTGAAAATGTTATTACGTTTATAATCCATATTGGATCGATAAAGATTTTTTTGATATTTTACCTGGCCCCTAATAATCATCACCATTATCATCATCAGTAGTAGCAGAATCTATAAGCATAATTTCTTAACCTGTCCCAAATTAGATTTTACAGTATCACTTAAAGAGGCCATTTTATGCTTTTTATATTTTGTCATATAGAAATCACTGGAGCAGGAATCACTGTTCCTGGACTGCTTGAAATCCCTTGTTTGTAGTCCAGCCTTTCTTGCAAGAAATGCCTAGTTTTTAGTCCAGCTTTTTCATCCATTATATATCTACATCACTATGTAACACAATAGTTTACTTTTGGCATATACAGTATGTCTATTGATTATTGTCTATTTATTATTGTTCACTCTTGCAATAAAAAAAGCTCTGGTCTGACTCCTGGTTCACCTATCTTCCTTTGTCAAGATAGTGGCTCGCTCGTAAACTCTTTTATTTCTCTTTTACCAAACTGTTTACCAAAATATATTTCTGACAACATTTTAGGTGAGAAAAAGATATACAATAGCTGGATCTGATCTGCAATATCAAGTTTTACAGTTTGATCAGACGTTTTGAGAACCAGGAAATACACAGAGGAAAAGCACCTCTGGGCTTTTTAAATGTTAAACAGAAGCTTGTTAACTTGCAACTTATTTTATAGAAACAATGAAGTAGTGGTTAACCTCATCTCATGCTGTGTTTGCTTGTAGCTTTCTCAGGTGGAAAGCACAGTAAAACAGGATAGATGTCATACTGTGTTTGCTCGTAAGTGACTCAGGTGGAAAGCACAGTCAAACAGGATAAATGAGTCAAGTAATACTTAAGAAATGTATACCATCTATGTGTGTTGTGTCCTAGGGATCCGTGCAGACCCAATGGTGGAGATGGGGATGAGGCTTGCTCCCGGAGAGAGACAGTCAGGGGATGGCACCTCCCTCCCTGAGACGCCCAACAACCTCACCAATGTACCAACCAAGGACTATCATTATATAAATATATTTGTGATATTTTATGACACTCATACCCGGTCTCTGTTGTGAATTTGTTATAATAAATCATATCAAATCTGGGTTTTTTTTTCTCTATCAGCTGTCAGCAGTGTATGCTGAGCTGGAGAATATGTACTCATCCAAGAGGTCCAAATCCCTGAAGAGTCGCGCCCCTCCTGACCCAGAGAACATGCTGGATATGGAGTCTCTTTCCCGCACGGCCTCCCCCGCCCTCCACACCACCACCGGTAGCTGATGCCATCTGTTTATGGAACTACTAACACAGCACTGAGTGACTGAAAAACTTTAGTCCTGTTCTTTATTTATTCTTAAAAGAACACACCAACATTTTTGGGAAATTAGCTTATCGAGAGAGAGATGAGAAGATAGATACCAGTTTCCTCTCTGTGCGTTCAGTAGAAAGCTATCTGGCTGCACGTTAGCCTAGCTTAGCACAATGAATGGAAGCGGACATGGCCGGTTAGCCTAGGCATTGTCCACCTAACGCCTCTCCCGAAGGCTAACCGGCCATGTCCGCTTCCATTCATTGTGCTAAGCTAGGCTAACATGCAGTCTACTGAACACACAGAGAGGAAACTGGTATCTATCTTCTTGTCGCTCTCTGGAGAAGACGGTAAGCTAATTTACCAAAATGTTGGCGTGTTCCTTTAAGCCTACTCTACTTCAGTAACCTGACCACACTAGATAGTCTGCTACACAGAACTATCTGGGAAGTCATCCGTTGAATCCTTGGAATAGGGTCGGGCACATAAAAAGAAAATACATGGTAGCCGCCAGTAGTTCTTCAAAGGACGCTGATTGGTCCGAACCACTGTGGTTCAGGCACAAGCGCATAACTTGAGGCTTGACTAGATGGATTCTCACGTGATCTTGTGAAGCCAGCTGCCATGCAAGGTTGTTCTCAGACATTGTATGCTCCATGTTAGAATGTATTTTCCAACTAAGAACCTATTTGATCTGATGATATGGCAGTGTCATAAGAACATTAATTTAAAAGCCTTCACAATAATTATTGTGCAGGAAAGATGCATTTCGAGGCAGCGGGGTCGCAAATTACAATATAGAAACAACCCCCATTTAAAATGTTCCTACATTCTGACCATTATACAATAGCAATACAATAACATACCAACAATCAATGAAGAGGCACTTCCCACAATTGATCTTTGAACCTAGTATATTATCTATTATCGACTTACTCCTCTTAGAGAGACAAAAACAAATGATCTTCCACGATGATCTTCCCCCCCCCCCCAGGTAGCCGCAAGGGCCCTCCGCCACCTATGTCTTGGCCGGAGCCCCTCCCGAGCCCCCCTACTTCTATCCAGTTCTACCCCCCGATACTGGCCAGCCAGACCAGCGCTGAATCCAACCCCTATGTCAGCCTGGACAGCCCTCCTCCCTCGCCCCCGGAGCCCCCAGACTACCCTCCCAGTCCCCCGACGCACCACAACCCCCAACGCCGCTACACCTTCTCCCGCCCGCCGCACTCCGACGACACGGATCGCTTCCTGGACGCACTGAGTGAGCAGCTGGGCCAGAGAGTGGCCATTGTTGACGACTTCCTGACACCCGAGAATGATTACGAGGAGGTAGGCTTATAATTAATATTATGAATGAGAATATAATGTAATATATGATATTAATATAATAATATAATATTGCCTTTGTGTGATTTGTTATTTGCCAATATTTCTAGTCATTAAATCTTTTGGTTTTGTATTGTTGGTAAATGATATGACTACATCGTTTTTATTAGTCCTCAATACTAGTCCCATGCATTATTATGTGTGTACAATATCTGAAGCAACAACTTTAGCTGTGCTTATCAGTAATCATTAATAGATATTTACTGTGTCTACAAATGATGCTGTTTGCATATAAGGCAATAGAGCAGCTGAGTTTTAAGACAGAGCCTTAATGAAGTGTGATTGGTGGTAATGCCAGGATGTTGTCCAGATGAGCTTCCCAGACGACGTTGAAGAGGATGAGGATGATGATGATGATGAGATGCGGGTGGACGAGGTGGACGATGAAGAAGACGGGGGTTTTGTGGCTCCAGAGCTGAGCAGCCCCAGTGACGACCAGAGCAGCAGTGGTGAAGAGAATGCCTCTTCCCTCACCTACTCCTCCTCTTCCGATCACATCCCCCCACCCCCTGTGACGCCACCACCACCCCCACCCGTCCAGTTCAATGATCTGCCCCCTCCCCCCCCACCCCCTCCCCAACAGCAGCCACAGCATAGCTATACCCCCGAGCCCTCCCCTAGAAGTCTAAACATACGCCGAAAATCAGGCCCCCCACCTCCCCCTCCTCCCCGGAGCAATGCGCCACTGAAACGCCATTCGCTTCATAAAGTGATGCACACCAGAGAGCAGGTCAAAGCTACCATACAAGAGCTAAAAGCCTACCAAGAAAAACAAACTTATCAAGAAAGACAAGCCTACGAGGAGAAACAAGCCTACAAGGAGAGACAGGCATATGAAGAGCAGAAATCTCATGAAGAGCAACAACTGTTCCACGAGCAGCAGGCCTACCAGGAGCAACAAGAATTCCAGGAGAGGCAGGCCTATCAGGAGAGACAAGCCTACAAAGAGAGACAGGCATATGAAGAACAGAAAGCTTATGAAGAACAGAAAGCCTATGAAGAGCAAAAAGCCTATGAAGAGCAACGAATGTACCAAGAACAACAGGCCTACCAGGAACGACAAGCCTATCAAGAGCAACAAATGCAGCAGATCTACCAGACTCACCAGTCACTTCCTGCCCAGCCCTCACAACCAGCCACCCACTCACCACACTCCCTCCAACAGCTCCATCAATCCTTGCCCCCACTCCCCTCTCCAGACTCTGTCCATCCTCATGTTAACCACTCCCTTTACAAAATGCAGCAGGCACAACAGCAACAGGCTCACCAGAGCCATCACCGCCGCCGTCAGTCTCGCTCTGCCCCGTCTCCTCACAACCCCTCACCCCAACAGTTCGGCCACCCCAGCCACCCCGGCCAACAGGGTCAGTATTCTGAAGGCATCTACCAAAGCCATCAGAGCCTAAAACCCCAGCCTCAACATGCATCCACAGAGATGCTCCATCAGATGCAGCAAGCCCAGGCTCACCACTCCTCCGCAGAAATGCTCCATCAGATGCAGCAAGCCCAGGCTCACCACTCCTCTGCAGAAATGCTCCATCAGATGCAGCAAGCCCAGGCTCACCACTCCTCTGCAGAGATGCTCCATCAGATGCAGCAAACTGAAGCCCATCATTCCTCTACTGAGATGCTCCATCAGATGCAACAAGCTCAGGCCCATCATTCCTCTACTGAGATGCTCCATCAGATGCAACAAGCTCAGGCCCATCATTCCTCTACTGAGATGCTCCATCAGATGCAACAAGCTCAGGCACATCATTCCTCTACTGAGATGCTCCATCAGATGCAACAAGCTCATGCACATCATTCCTCTACTGAGATGCTCCATCAGATGCAGACCCATCACTCCTCAACTGAGCTTCTTCACCAAGCCAACCACATGCGTCAAGTTCAAGCCGAGCTTCTCCATAAAGTCCAGCAGATGCACCAGGTTCAGCCGCACCACTCCTCGACGGAGCTTCTTCATCAAGCCCACCACCAAATGCACAAAGCCCAAGCTCACCATTCTTCAACAGAGCTGCTCCACCACCAAGCCCAACAGATGCATCAAGCTAAGCCCCACCACTCCTCCGCCGAACTCCTACATCAAACCCACCAAGAGCCGGCCTCCCTCCCAACTCACCATAACCGCGAGTCCCACCAGAGTCGGAAGAGTCTCAAGGGCTTGCATCAGGCCCAGGTGACGGCCCAAGGGAGACACCAAGAACTGCAAGTTCATCAAGCCCACCACCACCCCCAGCCAACCAAACCATCTCCCCAGAGACCACACTCCATCCAGCACACCCACCATCACTCCACCTCCCCTCAAATCCACCACATCCACCACATGACCCCTGAGCCCCTTCCGCAGGACTACCAACACCAGATCCAGCTCATCCACCCTCCCCAGCAGTCCCACAGCCCCCAACCCCTCCTCTCTACCTTCCAGCCCCTGCAGCCCCACCAGCCCACCATTTCCACCTTTCAGCCCCACCAGCCCCAACCTCAGCATGTCCATCCCTCCAGCCAGGTCACACGCCCACAGTCCCAGCCCTCCCACCACCTCCTTCAGTCCCAATCGCAACCCCCACCCCATAAGCAACCTCACAGCCATGGTCAGCCCCAGTCCCTCCCCCACTCTCTATCTGACCCCACAGAGCACCAGGGGCCCCCTCCGCCTCCACCACTACCCCCACCCTGCTCTCCGCCTCCCCTGCCCAGGCCTTCAATGCCCAGGATGGACTCCAACCACATGAGTGTCAAGAGGCTTCGCTGGGAGCAGGTGGAGAACTCTGAGGGAACCATCTGGGGACAGGTGCGCCGGGTGTGGGATGGGACAGGGAGAGCATAGGCTCCTAAATATTTACCTTAGGCCTACCTTTAACACATGAGTAGAATTTGTATAGATTTTTCAATAGAGAACTGGAAGCTGAAAAATTTTACCTTGAAGCAATTATGTTAATTTCCGGCTTTAATTTCAGTATGTATGACGACAGTCCTTGTGTTGCTTATGCAGTTGGGAGCAAATTCAGATTACGACAAACTGAATGACATGGTTAAGTATCTGGACTTGGAGCTGCACTTTGGGACACAGAAAGCCCCCGGTGAGTACAACGGTGCAGATGTGTGTAACTCTGAATATAAGTACTGCAGCAAATGGTAAATCAATGTGTACCATGGAGCCTCCACCATGGACTAATAAGTGAGTCAGACCTTTTCTATGATCCAGCATGAATATGTCTTGTGCGTGTGGTGCACATCACTGGCTTTGAATGCTTTGATCGTTGGTCCCTTCGACAGAGTGACAGCTACAACACAGCCATGGGCGTTTCACTGACCCGTTTAAGTTTGCTGCTGGTGACAAGGATGTTTCTTCCCCCTCAATACACTGCCATCTGGAAATGGATGATGTAATGGTGATTGGAGCTATATTTGATTTTCTTTCTTCTCTCTTTCTCCACTCTGTCTCTATTTCGTTTGTTAGTTTCTCCTTTTTATCTCCACCAGGCGGAACGTGGAGTTTGTCTCTCTGTGTGTGTGTGTGTGTGTGTGTGTGTGTGTGTGTGTGTGTGTGTGTGTGTGTGTGTGTGTGTGTGTGTGTGTGTGTGTGTGTGTGTGTGTGTGTGTGTGTGTGTGTGTGTGTGTGTGTGTGTGTGTGTGTGTGTGTGTGTGTGTGTGTGTGTGTGTGCACACACATATCTCGCCAACTAAAAGGCGGAGGTGGATGACAATTGTTGCAGCAGGCCAGGGACGTGACTCCTGGAATGTTTTTCACAGGGTCAACGACAAGTATTTTATTGGAATTAATTTCCATTATTGTCCATTCAAACAGATATTTATTCAGTATAAAAATATACCTTTTGAACACAAGAGGGCGATATTACACAGGTTCACTGCTCAGGGCCTCAGGAAATCAGCTCTTTGGCCCATGTTTACAACATGAAAATGCTATAGTGAACCTATTGTGCTATACCTATCCATTAAAGACATTTATGCCTGAATGAATTCCCATCTTTGTCTATTGAATTAAGCCCCACCCCCTTGTGCTTGGAATCTGTTTTTATGCTTTCTAACATCCTCCCTATGCTCCCCATCACCCTTCCTATGCTTCCTATCCCCCTTCCTATGCTTCCTAACATCCTCCCTATGTTTCCTGACACCTTTCTATGCTTTTTATCCCCCTTACTATGCTTCCTAACTTCCTCCCTATGTTTCCTGACACCTTTCTATGCTTCCTAACATCCTCCCTATGCTTCCTAACATGCTTCCTATCACCCTTCCTGTGCTTCCTAACATCCTTCCTATGCTTTCTAACATGCTTCCTATGTTTCCTAACATCCTTCCTATGCTTTCTAACATGCTTCCTATGTTTCCTAACATCCTTCCTATGCTTTCTAACATGCGGACTATGTTTCCTAACATCCTTATGCTTTCTAACATGCTTCCTGTTTCCTATCACCCTTCCTATGCTTCCCAACATTCTTCATATGCTTCCTAACATGCTACCTATATCACCCTTCCTGTGTTTCCTAACATCCCTTCCTATGCTTCCTAACATCCTTCCTATGTTTCCTAACATGCTTCCTATGTTTCTTATCACCCTTTCTATGCTTCCTAACATTCGTCCTATGCTTCCTAACATGCTTCATATGCTTCCAGGACTTGCTGTCTATGCTTCCTATCACATTTACATTACATTTAGTCATGTAGCTGACACTTTTATCCAAAGCGACTTACAAATTGTGAACAACAAGTCAGCAGGAGGGGTACACCTCTGGGGGGTAAGTGGCATTGTTTGTCAAATAGTGTCGAACTTGAGTGCATAGCAGTATAGACATATTAGCATGATATGCAGCAGTATAAGGATAGCAACGTATTAGGGCTGACCCCTATTAGTCGATTAGTCGAGTAATCGGTCGAAAGGAGCCGTAGTCGACTGCCAACCTCTTAGTCGAATACAATTTTTTTTTTAAACTTTTATACATTTTTTTTTTAATTATTTTATCATTCTTTCCAAAAGAAAATAGGCCTAGAAGCGTGGCTAACGCTAATGGCACGCATACCAGAGGCTAACTGCCTACGAAAACAGGCACAGAGGCAGTGAAAGAGGATTTCACCTATCTAATGAACACACTAGACTAGACAAATATCAAGATGTATCCATCAGTGGACCAATTGCATGTTTTTGCAGAGGACAAGAAGCCTTCAGTCGACTCCTTCAGACATTAAGCACCCCCCACAGCCCAAATGGAATGATAAAAAAATAAAATATATATATATATTTTTTAGTCGACTAATAGTATACTAACGGCACATTTTGGCCAATCATAGTCGACTATCCAAATCCTTAGTCGGGGACAGCCCTACAACGTATACATAGTGGTAAGGTACATAGTAAGGTACATGGTACTGTAGTAAAATAAGTATTATTTTTCTTGAAGATGTGTGTCTTTAGTCAACAGTGGACAATTGGGCAGGTTTCAGCTGTCCTGACTGTGGTGGGAAGTTCATTCCACCATTGTGTAGCGAGGACAGAGAATAGCCTGCTTCACTTTGATGACCCCCCAATCCCTCATCACCCTTCCTATGCTTCCTAACATCCTTCCTATGCTTCATAACATTCTTCATAATATGCTTCATATCACCCTTGCTACTGTATGTTTCCTATTACCATCTAGCATTAGCATGCAAATAGTAATAACTACAATTGGAAAGTGATCAGTCATTCTGTTGATCAGTGTGTTTGTCTGTGTGTTTGTTAGCATTAGCAATGCTAATAACTATATGGAGAGAGGTCGGTGTTTTTGTGTGTCTGTCTGTGTCCCCGGAGTGCCGCCTGGTGGAGATTTGTGCTCTACTGAGCTCATCTTTCTGATTCTAGTAACTGTCCTACAGTATCTCTCACTGCCATTCGATTCTTCCATTCCTATCCTGGAATGTACTTCTCCACTTCCTGTATTGACCCTATATACCTACAGCATTTTTAAGCGGATATTCAAAAGTGTCTCAAATAATGTCCTAGAGATTATAAATATGCAGATATCCCAGATGCATCCAAAACTGTTGTCATAAAACCCCTATTAAAGAAACCAAACTAGACATTAATGTACTGACCAACTATAGGTCGATATCCAACCTTCCATTCATTAGCAAGTTACTTGAAAAAACTGTCTCAGTTCAAATAAACTCCTTTCTTAAAGAAAACAACATCATGGAGAAATTGCAATCAGGCTTCAGAACACACCATATAGCACTGAAACTGCTCTTACTAAAAGAATTAGCGACCTCAGAACTCGGGTGCAAATAAAGTCTCAATTCTTGTCCCATTAGACCTTAGACACGATTGGCCATGATATCCTAATAAATCGTCTCGAAAAGTAAGTTGGTCTTTCTGAATATGTATTTGATTTGATTTGATCTTTATTTATCGCAAACATTTCAACCATAAAACAAACACAAAAATGTGCAATAAAAAAAAAAAAATAATAATAATTTAAATAAAATTAAATTAAAATAAAATACCATAATCAGCATAGCTCAAGACAATGGTTTTGTTCGAGAAGGGACAGAATGAAGCAAATCTTATATGGTCCTGCCCCTTCCTTACAATATCATTAATATGTAATAAGTTACCTATCGATATCAAAAAAGAATATACCTATCCACTACAGCAAAAGATAAATAAATAATTACAAAAATACTAGTTCACGTTATTTTTCAAGCTCCTCTAACTTATACTTGTCCAAGAATTCCTGTTTATATCGGCATTTAAACATTTCAATAGTATTACTTGTTTTTATTGCTACACAAGGCCATTCCAAATGGATACCCCACAAACTGAGATGCACTTGCTTTTGAGAGTTGTACGGACAATAGGTTGTTTTAAATTCAATTTCCCTCTTAGATTATAACCCCCATCTCAATTTGGTTAAACTGGTTCAGAACATATCAAAGGGAGAAAATATTATGTCAGGCTTGGAGATCATGCTTCTGAGAAACATGACACCTACTTTGTAGTTCCACAAGGGAAGGTCTACTATTATTCTCACTATACATGCTGCCACTTAGAGACATCATTAGAAAAGACAATGGTCCTCATTCTCGAACGGACATACGTGAAATGTACCAAGGAATTATAAGGAATCCCTTCTAAACTTGATTTACGTACTTATTCTGCATTCTCAAACGGCTTCGTATTGTAAAGTCGTTGTAAGATTTCTGTAGGATTTACAAACTCGAAAGGCAGTTGTAAGTCGGACAGACCAGTGTGGGCCCATGTTTTCAACAGCCTTCTTTGGGACAAGTTCTTGGGGATTGCCATCACTTCGATACGACAGACATCCGTGGAATTAAATAATTATAATGATAATAAATACGACACTATTTGTATAATTAACTATTACGTTTTACATTTATAGTCATGACTCAACGAACCATGTCCGAGAAACAGCTTGGTTATGATGCATAAGGCAGATGCACTCAGCGCACGCACGCATGCATGCACGCACGCACGCACACACACACACACACACACACACACACACACACACACACACACACACACACACACACACACACACACACACACACACACACACACACACACACACACACACACACACACACACACACACACACACACACACACATTGTATACGTGTGCATAATGAATCATTACAGTAGGCTTATATTATTCTAATGACTTGTTTTATTATATATTATTATTATAAGGAAGTCATACTGTAGAATGTTCAGTGTGTGCGCTGAGTGCATATTTTTTTTTATTTTTGGACATGGTTCGTTGAGTCATGACTATAAATGTAAAACATAATTGTTAATGATACAAATATTGTTGTATTATTGTTATAATGATTTAATTCCAACAATGTCTGTAGAATCTAAGTAACCACAATCACCATAATTTATCCAAAATGAAGCCTTTAACCAGTTTAATCACCTGTGCATTGTTTGTTACTATTGCACTCTTATTTCTGTTGTACTTGTGCTGTATGATGACAATACATTTGAATCTAATCATTTAATTTAATTTTGGGAGATTATTTATAAAATTGCTACGGAGTGCGCGCATGCGTGTACATGTGTGTGTATGTATGTACAGTATCCTCACATCAGCTGCTGTAATAAGCTATAGATTTATATGGAATTCGTTAATCTATTCTCTATTCCATATATCTGCACAATTGGTTGTAGTTATTCATTTAGTTTGCAGTGTGTGTATGTAATGCTCACGATGCTTCTCGAGTCATGACTATAAATTGTTAATGATACAAATATTGTCGTATTTATTATCATTATAATTATTTAATTCTGATTATGTCTGTAGAATCGACTTGAATGCAATCATCAACTATTTATCCCAAATTCAGCCTTTTACAAGTTTCATCACCTGCATTGTATGTTACTATTGCACTTTACTGTTACATTTGCACTCTGGTTGAATATTGTATTGTACTTGTGCGCGTGTATATTCCGCGTTCGGTTTGCGCGATCTGATTGGCCACTGACGTTTTTTTCAGTGCCAATCGCGTTACTCCTAACAATCGCACCAGCAGGCTGTTAGCCTACCCTAACCCTAACCTTAACCAACTAACCCTAACCCTAACCTTAACCAACTAACCCTAACCCTAACCTTAACCCTAACCTTAACCAACTAACCCTAACCCTAACCCTAACCTTAACCCTAACCTTAACCAACTTTGAAAGAGAGCCACTTCGAAAGAGTCGCCAAACTTAACCAGTTTGTTAGGAGTAACGTTATTGGCGCTGAGAAAAACATCAGTGGCCAATCAGATCGCACAAACCGAACGCGGAAGTGCAACTCCGTTAGGGAAAATATACACGCGTATGGGAACGTGCTTCCAGAATAAGAATGAGTGACGTTTTTCATTCATGGGAACCCAGCTGTGTTGATTCTGGCCACCTACGAAGACCGTTTCACGCGTTTAGGAATCCGGAGGAGGATTTCTGTAAATGTGTTGGTACAACATTTTTACCAAGATATTTACAAAGGTATTTACGGACATGTTCGAGAATGAGGACCAATGTAGGCTATGTTTCCATAGCTATGCAGATGACACACAATTGAACATCTCTGCAGAACCAAATGATCCTACAGCTACTAACTACATTTTTCTCTTAGCAATAAACGAATGGATGACCAACAACTTCCTAAAATTAAACAAGGACAAAACCGACTTCCTACTAGTTGGTCCTATAACCAAAAAAGAAATGCTGCTGAGCAAGATGGGGCAACTTACTCCTTGGATTAAACCTGAAGTTACAAGTCTTGGTGTTATAATAGACTCAGACCTAAGCTTTAAGTCAATCAAAAATAAAAAATCGGACAAAAACATTATTCTTCCACCTTAGAAACACAGCTAAAATATGAGAATTTAAAAATCAAAAGATGCTGAAAAACTGATCCATGCCTTTATGTCAAGCCGACTTGACTGTAATGCACTCCTTACCGGCCTCCCGAAAAAGAGACCACATCAGTCCAGTGTTAGCTACTCTGCACTGGCTTCTGGTAACATTTAAAATGTATTTTAAGGTCCTCCTCCTTATGTACAAAGCACTAAATGGAACAGGACCAAACTACATTGCTAATTATCTTGTCAACTATGTGCCCCCAAGAACATTACAATCATCTACTACTGGTTTATTGAAGGTTCCCAGCAGCAGCCAAAATAAATGGGGGATGCAGCCTTTACAAATTATGCACCAACGCTATGGAACACCCTGCTTATGGACCTTAGGCTAGATCACTAAATATTTTCAAAAGTAAGCAAAACATTGACCTTTTCACCTTAGCCTTTTAAAATACACTCTGCTACTTAGACTAATTACAGTACATCCACACTATGATTATTGTATTGTAAATGAGAGCTGTTTTATTGCACTGCTTTTATTCTGTCTATTTTATATTCATTTTATGTCTGCACCTTTTATGCATTGCTTTTATTTAGTCAATTCTATGCTTAATTTATGCCTGTCTATATTTATGTCTACATTACTGCTGTGAAGCACTTTGGGCTGCAATTCTTGTATGAAAGGTGCTATACAAATAAAGTGTATTATTATTATTATTATTATTATTATTATTATTATTATTATTATTATTATTATTATTATTATTATTATTATTATTATTATTATTATTATTATTAACCTTTTCTATAAGACATTAATAAAATACCAGTAAATCGCTTACAAATGTTGTACCTCATTCACCAGACATGGTTTGTTGACGTCTGTAATTCCACGTGTCAGTGTCTCTTCCAGAGCTGTCCCTTCAGCCGGAGACATTCAAGAAGAAAGACGTGGTTGAGATCCTCTCCTATAAGAAGGCCTATAATGCCTGTAAGTAGAAAAGCCACATCAGTCCAAATGACCGTAAGCTCTACTGAGGCGCAACGTTCTACTGCAAAGTGCAGCGACATCAATCCAAACGACGGCTGCGGTGCAACATGCTCCTGCAAAGTGAAGCGACATCAGTATATATATTTTTATGATCTCTATTTCTTACACAGTACTACTGTATATTTGTATGTCTTGTATGTCATAAATGTCTTGATGAATTGAAAATGGAGGCCCCTGATGTCTGGCTGACGGGCTGGCTCCACTGTAGCTAGCTGAGCTCCTGCATCACCACACCCCATCCAGAGCCCTGACCAGCTGCTGCTGGAGGTGCCCAGGACCAGGCTTAAAACTAGGGGAGACAGAGCCTTCGCTGCTGCTGCCCCTCGGCTCTGGAACAGCCTCCCCCACATAAGATCTGCCCAGAGCCTAGAGGCTTTTAAATCACTGCTCAAAACGCACCTCTTCTCCCTGGCCTTTGACCAGAGTTAGCCTGCCACTTCTGCTGCTACTCTGGACTTTATCAAATTTCCTGTCTCTTCTATATTGCACCTTGTTCTTGTTTTTTTCTTTTCTTAATTGTACAGTACCTTTTCTGTAATTTTGTATGTGTATTTTTACTCATTACTGTAGTGTATGTGTTTTTATCATGTACCTGTAAAGCACTTTGGTTTGGCTTTAGTCATTTGTAAATGTGCTATAGAAATAAAGACGACTTGACTTGACTTGACTTGATGTAAACAAGACGAAAGTCTTTTTCTGGTCTGCATCCTCTTAGCAGTTGTTTGTATTGAGCCGTACTGTATTGTACCCATTCTGCAATCTGTTAATAAAGTTTTTAATCAATCAATCAAGTCCAAACGACTGCTGAGGTGCAACATGCTCCTGCAAAGTGCATCATATCTATTGCACAGAACCAAACATTGTCGTGCTTCCCTTGACATCATAACTCCCTATCTGGTAGACACGGCCGTATACAGTATACATGACAGTTGTGCTTTGTCCCCCCATGACCCCTTGACCCTTTGACCTCCAGCCATCCTGATAGCCCACCTGAAGCTGTCCCCCGGGGAGCTGCGTCAGGTGCTCATGACCATGGTCACTGATAGGCTGGAGCCGCCCCACATCCAGCAGCTGCTGCTGTACGCCCCTGACGCTGGGGAGGTCACACAGTATGAACAGTACAGACAGGACCCCAGCAGGCTCAGCGAGCCCGACCAGTTTGTACTGCAGGTACAAGTGTGTGTGTGTGTGTGTGTGTGTGTGTGTTCAAGTTCAAGTTCAAGTTCTTTAATAGTTGTCATACAGAAGTACAGAATACTTTCATACAAAATGCTTCTTACTGTTACGCTCCAGAGACTGTGCTAGACAAGATAGTATCAAATAACATAATAACATAATATAGCATGAATTTAGAAGAAGAAAAATGAGGTCACAGTGTTCGGTATAGACATATGTACAATGTTCTGAGTTACCATATAATATACAATACACAATACTATGCAGTGTACTAATGTACAGTACTATCTAGTGCAAAGCAGAAATGGGATGAGGTACAATTTTAGGTACAATTTACAGTAAGGTGTACGAGTTGTAGTGCAATCCTTCATCCATAAATATAAAGTGTGGGGAGTGGGTGCTACAGTGTGTTTGTTTAAAGTGGGTGTGTGCTATAAAGTGTGTGGAGTGGGTGCTACAGTGTGTTTGTTTAAAGTGAGTGTGTGCGTGTGGATGTGTGTGCTATGTGCGTTTGGTGGTTGTTGTTGTGTAGTGTTCATTCATTGTTCGTTTAGCAGCCTGATGGCCTGGGGATAGAAGCTTCTTCTGAGTCTTTCTGTGCTCGCCTTGAGACTCCGGTATCGCTTGCCTGACCGCAGCAGTTCAAAGAGGCAGTTGTTCGGGTGACTGGAGTCTTTAATGATTCTCTTAGCCTTGCCCTTGCAACGCTTGTAGTAAATGTTCTGGAGGGTGGGGAGCCCCCCTCCAATTGTGCGTTCGGCTGAACGTGTCACTCTTTGTAGTCTGCTTCGGTCTTGTGCAGTGCTATTCCCAAACCAGGAGGTGATGTTGCCGGTCAAGATGCTCTCTATTGTACATAAGTAGAAGTTCTTAAGGATCTTCTGGCTGACTTGGAACTTCCTTAGGCGCCTGAGGAAGTAGAGGCGTTGTCGTGCCTTCTTCACAACACTGTCAATGTGTGTGGTCCATGTCAAGTCCTCGGATATGTAGGCTCCGAGGTACTTAAAGCTGTTGACTCTCTCAACCGGTGCCCCGTCGATGCTGAGGGGGCTGTAGTCCTTGACCCCCGACCTCCTGAAGTCCACAATCATCTCCTTTGTTTTGCTGACGTTCAGGGAGAGGCTGTTTTCCTGGCACCATCCCGCCAGGACCTTGACCTCTTCCAGGTAGGCCCTCTCGTCGTTGGCAGAGATCAGGCCCACCACCACTGTGTCGTCAGCAAATTTGATGATTGTATTGCTACTCCGCTGAGCCACACAGTCGTGTGTGTACAGGGAGTAGAGGAGGGGACTCAGAACACAGCCCTGGGGGGCCCCTATGTTGAGGGTGATGGATGAGGAGGTGCAGTTGCCTGCTCTCACCACCTGGGGTCTGCCAGTCAGGAAGTCCAAGACCCACTGGCAGAGGTCATAGCCCAAGCCCAGGTCCCTGAGCTTGGCTATGAGTATGGAGGGGACTATGGTATTGAATGCCGAGCTGTAGTCGATGAATAGCATTCTCACATAGTTCCCCTGCCTCTTGTCCAGGTGTGATGCTGCTGTGTGCAGCACATGGGCTATGGCGTCCTCCGTGGACCTGTTGGGGCGGTATGCAAATTGCAGGGGGTCCATGTTGATGGGGAGGGAGGAGCAGATGTAGCCCTTTACTAGCTTCTCAAAGCACTTCATGGCTATGGAGGTGAGAGCTACAGGGCGGTAGTCGTTGAGGCAAGCAGGCTTGGATTTTTTGGGTACAGGGATAATAGTGGACTTCTTCAGGCAGGTGGGGATGACAGCCTGTTCTAAGGACAGGTTAAATATGTCAGTGAATACTGGGGCCAGTTGGTCGGCACAGACTTTTAGGACGCGGCCGGGGATGCCGTCCGGACCTGCTGCCTTCCTGATATTCACTTTTTTAAAGGTCCGCCTCACCTCATGCTCTGTTACCCTGAACACTGCGCCTCCATCAGCACTCAGCAGCCGACCCCCCCCCCCCCCCCATTGCCGAGGCTTGTGAGCTGGTGTTGTTATTACCAGCATCAAACCTCGCATAGAAGGTATTGAGGTCATTTGCTAAGGAGATGTCACTGTTCAGTTTGAGGGAGGCGCCTTTGTAGTCTGTCATCGTTTTGAGCCCCTGCCACATAGCTCTAGAGTCAGCTTGTTCAAACTGGAGTTCAATTTTATCCCTGTAGCGCCGTTTGGCCTCTGACACTGTCCTCCTTACGTTGTATCGCGCCACCTTGTGGTCATTCATGTTGCCTGCCACTAGGCCGTCGTTGTATGCTTTGGTGCGCTCTCTCAGAGCTTCACGGACGGATTTGTCTACCCAGGGTTTTTGATTTGGGTAAACTTTCATTTTGGTAGTGGGGATTGTTTCTTTCACCCTAGTACAAACATAGTCCAGCACTGTTTCCGTGTAGACATTAATGTTATCTGTGTCGCGGAACACATTCCAGTCTGTGTAGTGAAACACTGACCGGAGCGTCTCCTCTGACGTCAAATCCCATTTCTGCACCTCTCGCGAGACTACAGGAGTACTTTTAATTCTCTGTTTGTACTTTGGTGAAAGAAAGATGGACGCGTGATCTGATTTACCAAAGCCACTATCAGAATGAGCCTTGTAGCCACCTTTAAATTGCGTGTAACAGTGATCTAGGATGTTACCGTGTGTGTGTGTGTGTGTGTGTGTGTGTGTGTGTGTGTGTGTGTGTGTGTGTGTGTGTGTGTGTGTGTGTGTGTGTGTGTGTGTGTGTGTGTGTGTGTGTGTGTGTGTGTGTGTGTGTGTGTGTGTGTGTGTGTGTGTGTGTGTGTGTGTGTGTGTGTGTGTGTGTGTGTGTGCGCGCACATACTGTGTATGCAAATGAGTGCAAATAAAATCAAATGTATCTGTAAGCCCCGACAACACACTTTAATGTCCCCATGGGCCGGACACGTCTTCTTTAAACAAGTCGAGAAGAAACATCACAATAAATCAAGAACAAAACAAAAACACCATGAAATCCAAAATTAAATGTTAGATAAATAAATGAATGCAACACTCCCAGACATACCCCACGCGAAGGTAAGGAAAAACTCAATTTCCGCAATAGGAAAAAAGCACCACAGGCAATGTGGAGGGGAGAAACCTTACAAGGGCCATTCAAGGGGGGGATATCCCTTCTTAGATGTCGGTGATAGTAGCTGTGTGTGTGTGTGTGTGTGTGTGTGTGTGTGTGTGTGTGTGTGTGTGTGTGTGTGTGTGTGTGTGTGTGTGTGTGTGTGTGTGTGTGTGTGTGTGTGTGTGTGTGTGTGTGTGTGTGTGTGTGTGTGTGTGTGTGTGTGTGTGTGTGTGTGTGTGTGTGTGTGTGTGTGTGTGTGTGTGTGTGTGTGTGTGTGTGTGTGTGTGTGTGTGTGTGTGTGTGTGTGTGTGTGTGTGTGTGTGTGTGTGTGTGTGTGTGTGTGTGTGTGTGTGTGTGTGTGTGTGTGTGTGTGTGTGTGTGTGTGTGTGTGTGTGTGTGTGTGTGTGTGTGTGTGTGTGTGTGTGTGTGTGTGTGTGTGTGTGTGTGTGTGTGTGTGTGTGTGTGTGTGTGTGTGTGTGTGTGTGTGTGTGTGTGTGTGTGTGTGTGTGTGTGTGTGTGTGTGTGTGTGTGTGTGTGTGTGTGTGTGTGTGTGTGTGTGTGTGTGTGTGTGTGTGTGTGTGTGTGTGTGTGTGTGTGTGTGTGTGTGTGTGTGTGTGTGTGTGTGTGTGTGTGTGTTGCTAATTTTCAGTATATTTATGCTTCATTACAGATGCTATCCGTACCAGAGTATAAGACCCGCCTGCAGAGCCTCCACTTCAAGTGTTCTCTGCAGGAGAAGACGGAGGAGATGAGGACAGGATATGACTGTATCTACAAGGCCTCCTTAGAGCTCAAGAACAGCAGGAAGCTAGCCAAGATCCTAGAGGTAGGAGATAAAGTACAATATAATACAATTGCAGTACATTATCGTCTAATATTATTATATAGTGCATGGTTTCCAAATCAGAGATTATTTTCATGGGACCCAGGCTCATTCAAACATGTCACAAACATTACAATTATAAGACGATGGTTCCTAATCTATTTTGGGTCCCAATCTTTTTTTTTTTTTATCAAATGTTTTATTATTATTTTTTTTACATGAAACAAGACAAACAATACAGTAACAGTAATAATCAACAATAACTCACAGGACAATAACAGAAATAATAATAACAATAATGACAGTCTGGTAATTAAATCAGAATGGGTCCCAATCTATAGTTTAAGAAACAGGATATAGAATAAAAACTGCATAACTCCACTGACAATTTCCAGTTGACCCGGAAGCAGACAGATTTTCCAACCTTTATGTGATCCTAATAAGATAAAATCTATAACAAACCTCCGGGCCCCATGCCCATGCTTGAGGGTAGGGGGGACAACTCTTCACTTCAAACCAATTGTCACTGAAATTTGACCTTTGATAGAACACACATGGTATTGATGAAACAAGAGCAAAAGTAAATGATTAATTCACATCTACATCCAACGTCCACCTCCACGATTCATCCAACCAATTCATAATGAGGTCCACGTAAATTCACCACAGCCAAAGATATAACATTAATTACAAGTGATTTGTTCAGTATTTTCGTGTTTCGTGCCTCTTCTGTTGTCCATTAGTTTGTGTTAGCCATGGGGAATTACCTGAACAACGGTCAGCCGAAAACCAACAAGACTACCGGCTTCAAGATCAACTTCCTCTCTGAGGTATAGGGTAAACTATTATATAACATTTTCATATGTTTGAGATGTTTCATATTAATGTGTATTTTTCCCACTAACACAATAGTTTAATTTAACCTATTCCCAGTTGATGAAGGCTTTTACATTTGCTGTTCTTGGCTGTTCTAAACACTGGTGTCTGGTAGGACATTCCTCGGGAAATCATCTGGCACACAGGAAGTGATGTGTTTTAAGTCACCAGCATTAACAGCCGTTTGTTCGGAATGAATAGAAGATTAAGTCAGTAGTTGGCATGGAAAGCAAGTCGGTTGAGTCAATCTAACGTATATCACCTCACCAGACTTTATTCTTCTATGGCATGGTATTTATGCTGGGTCCCGTACAGCTCAGCACCACCAAAACAGTAGATGGGAAGTCTACCTTTCTGCATATCCTGGTCAAGTCATTGTGTCAGCACTTTCCCGATGTCTTGGATTTCTCTAAGGACCTCACCATGGTCCCCCTTGCATCAAAAGGTATGTGGAAGACCAACTTATTCCATCATCCAGTGCTTTGTTTGTAAACCCATGTGTAGTGAGGACCCTCAATGTTCATCATGTTAACTTAAGCTGCAACGTCCCTCATATGGGACGTTTTTCGAATTTTTTTCAACCGCCACTTTGGCGACCCCTAGTGGCTCGGGTGTGCATATTTTGTAATACAATATATATATATATATATATATATCGAATTGAAGGCTTATTTGTTGCCTGTCGATGGCGACAAAATCCGACAGAATCCGTTCAGCGGTTCTCGAGTTACATGCCGGTATTTGAGGCTTGTGCAAAGTACACGGTATTGCGCAAAATACCACTCCCGAGGCTGCAGTAGTTCCGTCAATCTAGATCCGATCTCGAAAATGATTGTGGATCGTTGTAGCCAATGAGTGTGGCTTTCCAATGATACCCCACATGGGGATCTAAATAAAAAAAACACGAAGAAACATGAAAACAGGAAGAGCAAAACAGCCGAATGAATTGAAGTCTATGAGTTTTTCTTTGTACACAGTTTACCAAAATCACTCCTAATCACTCATTTCTGAATGGATTTGTGAGGGCTGGAGGAATCCTGCATGCAGCCCAACGAGGGGGCGTGCCGTTTTTATGCCTCACGCACCTGAGAGGAGTTTGCAATCAGCTCGGGAGAGTACTAGTATTGCAGACTCCCCTCCACTCCTGGTCGGGTCGTTCTTGTTACTACCATCTACTGCCGTGTCTCCGGCGTGAGACGTCGTGCCACCCCTGTACATCACCACCTGTTGCCATTTCCTGGAGTAGGACACTGTCTTCGCTCTCTATTACTCCACGGGAGGATCCCAGTGTTCCCACTCCAGATGTCGTGCCGGCTACTTCCCTACACCCTCTACATGGACCTCGTTCCTGGGGTGAGGCTCGCCATCGCTCTCTATTACTCCACGGGAGGATGCCCGTGTTCTCACCCCATTCCCCTTGGACCCCCTGGTTGCTGTGTTGCCTGTCGGCAGCATTCTGGTTGGAAGGAAGAAGATTCCTGTATACTTTTTGCCTGTTCTAGAGGATTCCTGCCTGTTTGCCCCTTAAAGGCACAGTGCCACGTTTTTTTTGTGTTCATGGACTTTGGTGTTTTTTCCCCCTTAAAGGCTGAGTGCCGCTTTTTTGTATATAATAAATCATGCCCTTGTTTTGGCTAACTCTGATTACCTGTCTGTGTCGTGCAATTGGGGTCGCATTACAAACCTTAACAGTATTTTTATGAAATTTGGATATGTACTACATAAGGCTTCAGTCTATGGCTCCGTCTGGATTTATAAGCCATACCACCTTCTGGGGAAATAGTACCTCTGGACTACTAACTACTACAGAAAAACTTGAGTAACAAGTTTTTTTACAACTCAAGTTCAGATGTTACTCTATTAGGGAATTTCTTTTCTGGAATCAGAAACTTCAGAATGTCATCTTTCAAAAGAGACCAGGCTCATACATGTGCTATAAGTATAAAGTATGTTGTTTTGGTTTGCAAAAAAAGTATGCAGTCCTCAAAAACGAAAATGAAAATGGCCAGGAGACTCATTGCAGGTTAACAGGTCTCTCTCTCTCTCTCTGTAGTGAACCAGAGGACTATCACGTCAGATCTGAATGACCTCCACACCACCATCCAGGAGATCAGGTCGGCGTGTCAGAAGATGCCTGCTACCGCTGAGGACCGCTTCACCGCAGTCATGAGTGTATCCTGCCAAGAGACAGATAGGCCTATAGAGGGCTTTTTAAAGAGCATTACACGCTATAGACAATGGTATTTAATGCTTGTAGACCAGACAACGATCCTTTAATCCACCTGGCTTTCAGCCCAAATAACTGGAATAAGAAAGAAAGGAATTAAAGAAGGAATGGAAGGAAGGAAGAAAGAATGGATGGATGGATGGATCGATGGATGGATGACTTTATTTGACAATATATAAATAACATGTGACAGAAGCGCAGTCTCGTCTTTGAGCCATGTCTTTAGGCTGAACTTGAATCTAACAGCACTGTTCACTATTTTGGTCACTGGGCAGACTGTTCCAAAAGACAGCTGCAGAATATAAAAATGACTCCTTCCCCATACAACTCCTGAATCTGACTGGCACGAAGTCAGTTGAGCTATGCCTAGTTGAATAAGCATGGGTGTCCCTGACATGGTTGAAGTAGTCGTACACTGGCACTACCCCGTGCACGATTCTGTGAACTAGGCACATCCCTATTTGGTTGACTGTCTTCCACCTTTAGCCATCTCATGCTCTCAACATGTGATGGGTCAAGGTGGGTTCAGGGCAGGTAGCCTTAGTATTACCCTGACTAGCTTGTTTTGTGATGTCTGTGATGATGATTGGTGGATGGATGGATGGATGGATGGATGGATGGATGGATGGAAGGAAGGAAGGAAGGAAGGAAGGATAGATGGAAGGGACAGGAATAGAGAAAGAAAGACAGGATAGATAGTAGGGTTGGGTACCGTTCACATTTGAACCGATACCGGTACCGGTACATGTGAATCAATACCGGTACCCAACGGTACCCTTTTTCGGTACTTTAGTCTCTAAAAATATAATCTACCTACCTCGGTTGTAAAAAATGTGTCCATACTTCAAATAATTTATTATCATTATTATTTATTTAGAACAATTTGTTAATATATATATAATATATAATATTGCAGCGAGCATTGTCTGCATCTAGCTTTGTAAAGTGTAACCACACTTGTGACCGTTTTCGGCTTGCCATTGGCCCGACTGCTTTGTTCTTGAATAAAGTCAAATCCTAGGTCATAGGTTTCGGTACGTGGTAAACGAAACGTTGACGTCATCGGACAATTTTTTTTTAATTATAATAATAAATAAATTTGATTTATTATTATAATAAATGTTGTTTACAGTACCGAAATGTGGCACCGTTGGATCTCACGTGAATCGGTACTCGGTAGTACCGGCGTGATTCGGTCAGTACCCTTAAAAGTACCGGATTCGGTACCCATCCCTAATAGATAGATGGACAGACAGATACCACTCTTCATCAGGTGTATCTGCTCCCCCCTCGGATCTGTGCGTTGTGCCCTTTGACCACCCTGTGTCTGTAGAACTTCCTGGAAAACAGCCACCCGGCCATCCAGTCTCTGGAGTCCCTCCAGCAGAGAGCCATGGAGGAGTTCACCAAGACCGCCTCGTACTTCGGAGAGGACAGCAAGGCCACCAACGCAGAGGCCTTCTTCGGCATCTTCACAGAGTTCATCGGCAAGTTTGAGGTGAGAGGCAGCAGAGAGATGACTGAAGCGCCGGAGAGAATGGATCAGAAGCCTCTTAAAGGGGAACGCCACCCATGTGAAGAATCCACGTTATTTCCTGTGTCCCCTGGACAGTTCAGTGAACATGCGAACATGCACCACTACAGAACAGCGGGGACAGCACGACAACAAAAACAGACATTATACACTCTCCATATGTTTAGTACTGTAGTCAACAGACAGACTACACCACTCTACATTTAGTAGTATGTACTGTACATCAAAATATAGACTACACCACTCTACATACATTTAGTAGTATGTACTGTACATCAAACAATAGACAGACTACACCATTCTACATGCATTTAGTAGTATGTACTGTACATCAAACAATAGACAGACTACACCATTCTACATGCATTTAGTAGTATGTACTGTACATCAAACAATAGACTACACCACTCTACATGCATTTAGTAGTATGTACTGTACATCAAACAATAGACAGACTACACCACTCTACATGCATTTAGTAGTATGCACTGTACACCAAACAACACACAGACTACACCACTATATTTAGTATTATGACCAGCGAAGTGAGTTTTACACCTAACTATTCTTTACATTAGAAGTTATTTTGGGTGTGGTAAGTGGATGGTTTTGAGACCATGTGAATTATTATTGTCTTGTATTGATTGTTTCTACAGAGAGCTCTCAGTGAGCATCAGGCTGCCGAAATCCCCAAGAGCCCCAGGAGTCCACGCATGGCCTCCCCTCTGGCCTGGTAACACACACACACACACACACACACACACACACACACACATACACATACACATACACATACACATACACATACACATACACATACATACACACACACACATTATGCACACACACACACACACACACACACACACACACACACACACACACACACACACACACACACACACAACTACATACACATACAGTACCCACACACACACACACACGTGCAACGTGCGCAAATGTCTGCAAAAAAGAAAAAGGTTTTTACATATTGGTGTATTTTTTATTAAAGGTAAGAGACTGCAACACTTTTGAACAAGGCCATAAGGCCATTTGAAGACGGCTAAATATGGTTATACCAATAGTGTACTCTGTATGTCTCTTATGAAATACAACTCCAATGCTTTGGATTACTGTAAGTCTAAGATGTCATCGGCTATGGCCAGTTGATAGAGATTGGTGATGAAATCAACCAAGATATACAAAGAGAACCTTGATTTGGAAATATACTGTATGTATATCTCTATCATTTGAAAGAAAGTTATACAATAATATGTAATAGTTAAAAGTTATTATTTTCCAAGTTTGAGTTTAGGTCGAATGAAAATGTCCAAGTGTGGTACGATGACTATACAATAAAACATGTTATATCCATAAATAAGAAATAAGTCTATGAGATGTTTAATTATTCTGAAATAGATATTTAATTGTAATTATCTGAGATAGAGTAAGTGGTTTGGAAGTAACCACAGATGGTCATTCTCCAAATAATTTACTGTTCTGTATTTTTGTAAGCCACCCACCACACTGATTGTAATATAAGTTCTTTATTGACTGATGAAATGTATATTCTCTCATGAATGTTCATGACACACCTACAGTCCTGGTGATGCTTCATGAAGTTGGATTGTTTTCATGCTGCAATGTTTTTCTGCCTTCATTTAAATTCTAGACATTTTATTTTTTTATTTATGCTAATATTGTCAGAGCTAACTATCCGTGTGATACTTCCCAAAGTTCCTAACTTGTGTTTATCAACTTCTCGGTGAGGGTTTGGCAACTGGAGTAACAAAGCTAAAGGGGACATATTATGGAAAATGGGTGTTGCGTAGTTGTAGTATAGATTTGGTCTGAAAGGTTATTTAGGCTCTAGGGGAAAATATATGTACTCCTTGCTGTTTGGCCAGTTTTTCTTTTTTACTATTGTGTGTAGGGTAGCCAGGCAGGGAAGGACATATTTAATAAAATAAAGAATTAAAATTAGATTTGTACTCGTTTCTTCGCAAAAATAATTAACAAACACAGATTCCACAGGTTCACGGAAAGTAGTATACAGTCCTGAAAAGATGCATAATATCTCCACTTTAAAGGAAACTGTAATAGTCCCAAAAATCCCTCTGTTTTGAACCTAGCAGTTCATTAGCACAAGGACAGGAACTACTTGAGTTTTGAATGGGCAGCGTGCTATGTACTGTTGAGCTGTGTGCAACAAGTTTAGCCAGGTTTCTTGTTTTGACATTATGTTCATGTGCTGGAGTACACTGTACAATATGGGTGTGTAGATATAAAAAAAAAAAAAAATCACTTTGTTCCTCATACAGTAAGTCTAAGGGCTTTTAATGACTAAGACCTTTCATGTATTGCCAAAATCTGTGTATGCACATAGCATTATTTTATTTATTTCTATGTTTGATATGGACTGATTTCTATGTGGATATGAATGTCTTTAAGCTCAACTTGACGGATAAAATGTTTTTATCATCTTCAAATAAGTATTAATGTAACATAGACCTTCAGCTGCTTGGATATATGAGTACATTGGGGAACATCATTTTAAGTAATCATGTTATGTGATAAGGCAATCGTTTCCCTCATACAGTTATCAATACAGTACATGGTTAGCTTCAGATTTAGTTTTCTAACGGTATAAGCTTAGTAAGGGATTACAGTATTAAGATCATGCTGTCTGATAAAAGCATTTAAGGAGTCAAATCTGTGTTTTGTATTTGTATCTAACCAATGCTGAGACAAATATAAAGTGTGATATATAAACAACCATTGCCTTAACGACTGTTGTTTTTAAGATTCCAAACTGATAAATAGATCAATGGCCCCTGATAGGCTGGTGGGAATGGACTGTGAAAATGTGTTATTAAGTTGTCAGATCGTGAAGACCGAGATAAGGCACTTCGATAACAGAGCAGTGGACTCATTGTTCCGGTACCTTTCGGTTCCTAGTTACCCGATAGCCAAGGTCATCTGTTGGTGAAACCTGCCGACACTCAGACAGTAACTTCTTAGTATTAACACTGGACTTTTGACCATAATAGAAACAACTACTTCTTAGAGAGTTGGTTGCATCATCATCTACAGTATGTATGCTAGAATGTTGCTCAGCAAAACAACTATTTTGTATCATTCAGAATTTAGCAGCATTTCTTAGATCAACACACATACAGCAGAGACATGAGTGCATGCACACGAAGAAGAAAAGCTTAGCAAGGGATTTGATACTGTATTAAAGGAACACGCCAACTTTTGGGGAAATTAGCTTATTTGCCATCTACCCTGGAGTTAGACAAGCAGCTACATACCCTTTTCTTCTCTGAGCATGCATTAGGCTTAGGGAACAGCCTCACCGTTAGCCTAGCTTAGCGTCATTCACTGGAAGTAGGTGTGCCAGTGTAGCCTAGTTCCCAACAGTGATGAAATACACTCCAAATACAACCCCAAAACATTCCTGTAAACATGTTGTGACCTGTGTATTTACCACGTGGAGAATTTTTGTTTTCTAAGCAGATACTATATACTCAGAACTATTTTTTGCCGAACCACTGCTGCCTGGGCACAGCGATTTCATCACCTCAAAAGCCCTGTTGCTTTTTGAAAAACTGGGCTTTTGAGGTGATGAAATCACTGCACCCAGACAGCAGTGGTTCGGCAAAAAATAGTTCAGAGTATATATCTGCTTACGAAATGTCAAAATCGTCTTTCTTTTTTTTCTCCACGTGGTAGATACACAGGTCACAACATGTTTACAGGAATGACGCTAAGCTAGGCTAATGGTGCGGCTGTTCCCTAAGCCTAATGCATGCACAGAAAAGTGCACAGAAAAGAGTATGTACTGTATCTGCTTGTCTAACTCCAGGGTAGATGGCAAATAAGCTAATTTCCCAAAAAGTTGGCGTGTTCCTTTAAGCCTCAACATGCTCATTTCAAGATAAGTTGTTATCTTGTTAAGAGAATTTTACTCACTGCATTGACAGATACTTGTTTCAAGAATTGTACTTGTTTCAGGATATGAATCAATTTGTCAACAAAATCAACAATTGTTATGACTGTGCAACTAATGCGTCAGGAGATGCACTCATTTGAACATTTTAAGTTTGGCCTAATGGTGGCACAAGAGGAAAGGTCATGGGGTCTCCAAAACCAATGGATTGAATCTTCTTGGGGTCATGAATGTGCACAGCATTTCACGTCAATCTGGTCATTACTTTTCAAGAGATCTCATTCACGGGACTTAGTTACTTACAGATGGGGCCGATTACATACCTTCTGGCGGAGGTAATACCGTATTGGACAGAATATAAGATGGTGTTTTTTGCCGCAAATTACACCCAGAAAAATGGGGGTCATCATATATTCAGGGTCTAGATATTAGAGGTGATATTTAGCCACTTCCCCGGTAAGCTAGCATTCCATCTTTGGTATCAAATCAAATCAAATCAAATCAAATTTATTTATAGGGCCCGACAACACACGTTAATGTCCCCATGGGCCGTACAGGTCTTCTTTAAACAGGTCAAGAAGACAACATAACAATAAGTCAAGAACAGAACAAGAACACCATAGGGTCCAAACATTTTTTAGATGAATGCAAATAAATGAAAGAATGCAAGCACTCCCAGACATACCCCACGCGAAGGTAAGGAAAAACTCACTAAAACCTAACAATAGGGAAAAAAGCTCCACAGGCAGTGTGGAGGAGAGAAACCTTAGAAGGGCCATTCAAGGGGGGATCTCCCTTCTTAGATGTTGGTGATAGTAGTGTTGCAGACGGACAGTTGCAATCAATGGATTCCAATCTCAAGACATCACGCTATCTTAAAAAGTGACCTTGGTACCACCTTCAAAAGACATTAATGTAGGATGATCCACTGGCTGAGTTTTTCCACTTTGAGATATACATTATGTTAGAAATAGGCCTACCAGGCTACAGTTCAATTATATTTAAATTGTAATTAAATAACTCGGATTAATACTTTTTTGATGTATTTTTAACTAATGTAATTAAACAAATAAAATATGTAAATATATACTGTATCTACCTTGTTTTATTCACTGAGTTACTATTACTGGTAGCCTACATTCTGGTCAGATATACTTATTTTCTTTATAAAAAAATCAAACACAAAGATTTGATCTTCAAACAGTCTTGAACAAGGGAAATGTTTATAATCAGGGTTGTCTTATATTTGGGATAAAATACCCTGCTAAGCTTGTCTTTTTTGCAGTGCATAGACCAAAAGACAAAAACACACATGCATACTTTTCGCACTATAAGCCGCACCTGACTATAAGCCGCAGCAGCTAAATTGAATGATGTGTACATATATAAGCCGCACTGGACTATAAACCGCAGGTGTTTTAATGTTTAATTACCATATGTAATTAGCATTGAGACACAATACTGTCGGACAAATAACAAGAATTAACTCATTTACAAGTTGTATTAAGTTTAGCAAATAAGGGAACAGATAAATAACATTTCAATGCAGTCAAAAAAGCAATATTTTGATTTTAACATTTTCGGGTTTGGTCACGTCGAGTCACATATAAGCCGCACCGTTATATAAGCCGCAGGGTCGAAAAATGGGGGGAAAAGCCGCGGCTTATAGTCCGAAAAGTACGGTACATACAAACACCGCTAAGGTTTCAACTGAAATGGGCCCCACTCACTAGCAGGGCCCCGGATGTTAATATAAGATAAGGGCCCCAATATTTGATCTTGAAACGGGCCCTCTGAACCTTAAGGTCGCCTATGCACACACACACAGACACGCACGCACGCACGCACGCACGCACGCACGCACGCACACACACACACACACACGGGAATTTCTCTCATCATACTCTGGTATCATTACCCATTCCTGCTGTGTAAACTGTGCTTATTTCCAAGTCGTCCGGGAACTGTCATTCTCTCATTAACTCAGGGAATGTGTTGAGCAACGCCACACCCCGAGGTAGTAATAAATCCTGTACATCTTAACCAGTCGTTTGTTGTTGAGGAGAGAGTGGAGTTTGACCGCCCTGATGTGAAACAGACAGACACATCACCAGGGTGATCACTACGGTGGTGAGACCCGTCATACTGTTGTGTTTTGACCATATGGACGTGCTTCAGATTGTCCCAGCTGGAATGAAAGGACGCCTGACTGGCCTATTGAGAGGTGAGTGTATTGAGCAGATGTTACTATCTCTCACACAGGGTAATATGTTTGGGTGGGAATCCCCCCGGGACTTCATGTTTCCATTAGTTATTATTTGATTGTCAAGCAATTCCCGATGCATTGTGATTTTTGATTCGCCCGCATTCGATGCCTCATTTTGACTTTAGTATCATATCATCTTCTTCTACTTTAAAGGCATGACTAGCAAACATCACAGTTCATCATAAGCTTATGGATTACTTGTCAACTATACAGTATAATCATATTTTGTATGAGTGAATGATATAATATGCAGTGTAAGCAGGTTTCATTTAAGTATGCATCTTGGCTCAACAGGAAACAGTTCAACCACTTCCTGGAAGTCAGGTGACCTTTGACCTGATGGCAGGCACCCAAGGGACCAGCAGCATGCCCTCTCTCTCTCCATCCCCCTCCACCTCCCCTCGGGTCCAGAGCACCCTGGTCACTGCGGACATCGTGGTGCTGGTGGTCTACTTCCTGCTGGTGCTGGGTGTCGGCCTCTGGGTAAGGAAGGACAGAGAGCAAACCATGCAAGGCTCTTATTAAAATACTTCTTTTTCTCTCTTTTTCTTCCCTCCCCCAATTCTTGTCACTGCCTACTGTCGGTCTGGGGAGGGTGTAGACCACCACATGCCTCCTCTGATACATGTGGAGTCGCCAGCTGCTTCCTTTCACCTGACGGCGTTGAGTTTCACAGTAACATGCACGGAGGTTCACGCCATCTCCCCCAGATACCCTCCCTGCTGAACCGGCAACCCACTGCTGAAAGGTTCTCCTCATTTACAGTCAAGTGTACATAGAGAAATAAGCAAAAGAAATCGCACAGCATATAAAATCATAACAATAAGACAACAAGGCAAGGCAAAAGTAAGGGGTAACACTTTATAATAACACTCAGTTATAAGACCTTTATGAGGTATTTGTAGATGATGAACTAATCATGAACAAATCATTTATATACATTTGTAAATTATTATTATATCATTTATAACTATATTTGTATAACATTTACAAATTAGTTCTACATTATTTATAACTCATTATCAACATTGTTTGTACTTGATTTGTTCATCATTAAATAATGTTGTTTAATGTGTAGTAACTCATTTGTAGATGCTTTGAAAAATGGATATGAAAAAACGACTATACTGTACCTCCATTTATTTGTTCATGTTCAACAAATGATTTGTTAAGACATTCATAAAACATCTATAAATCATTTGCAGATGCTATTGTGTGCCCTAATCTGAAGTGAAGCCTATTCATCATTAACAAATGTCTAATACAGTTAATTATTTGTTTACTTTTTCATCACCTGTTACAAATGTTGTAGACAGCTTTCGGATACACCCTTCTTTGTGACATCAAACAGTGACAGAATTAGGACTATAGATAAATGCAATTTTATTAACATATAAAATACATGTGCATGACATACAGTAGTGTAACGGGGGCACTAGGACCCAGGACTACCCTGGCCAGGGATTGACAGAGTATGTAGACGGAAGTATCACGCAAGTGAGACTTGACTTCGACGTGTGTTGCCGTCTGTTGAATGGAAGCACGATACATTAGCAGAGCCAAGTTATTCATGCTGCGCCTGCCCCACGCTTTTAAGGTATGAGCAGGCTAAACACCTTTTTTGTTGGTAAATCTATTCCATCATTTCCGACCTACAACTCTTGTTGTCAAGTCAAGTCAAGAGTTTTATTTGTCACGGCATACAAGCATACAGTGAAATGCGGGGGGGTCTTGCCCGCAACGATTGTGCAATAATACAATAATGCAATAATACAATAATAAGAATCCAATAGGATGAGAATAAGAATAAGACATAACAGGTATATGTACATGAAGTTTACAAAAAGCATGGTAAGACATGCTAAGGTCCTGCGATAGTGCAATACACTGTTAGCTACGGATGAGGCACTGGGTCTTATGTATACTACTATACAATGCTATACTATACAATCTACAGTTATACTATGTGTCCTTATGCTAGCTTGCTATCCATCTGTTTACTATACAAGAACCACTCCCGTTCTTGTTTTTTTTTTTTTTTGTGGCCTTTCATTGTGTAAAGTGACCATGAGTGTGAGCGTGTGCAGCATGTGTATGTGTGTGTTCATGCTAAAGTGACTGCTAGTGTGTGAGCGTATACAGTGTGTGTGTTGTGTGTGTGTGCTCATGTGTGCTTGTGTGTGGAGAGTTCAGTGTTCAAGACTCTGATGGCATGGTTGTGTAGACGCACTTGATGTGGTGGGCGCTAACGTTACATTTGAATTATGTGTTTGTTCCTAATGTGTGCTCAGTACATTGCGATATGTGATGATGACACGACACACGAGGGTAATAATTATTTGTATTTTCAGGCTGTATCGGCGCCTATACAGCCTGAAAATACAAATAATTATTACCCTCGTGTGTCGTGTCATCATCACATACTGAGCACACTGAGCACACATTAGGAACAAACACATAATTCAAATGTAACGTTAGCCCCCACCACATCAAGTACGTCTACACAACAAGAGTTGTAGGTCGGAAATGATGGAATAGATTTACCAACAAAAAAGGTGTTTAGCCTGCTCATACCTTAAAAGCGTGGGGCAGGCGCAGCATGAAGTTTAATAAGAGCTTCCTGGAGGGTAATAAAGGAAAGTTGTAAGTTCTCAATGGCTAATTGCAGAGTAAGCAATACAATACACAACAGTATAATTTGCATACAGATGGGGTTGGCAACCATTCAGCAAAGGCACAATATCCTTAATAAAAATAGTGAAGAGGACAGGACCAAGAATTTAACCCTGTGGCACACCTTTAGTTATTGATAAAAATTCTTATTGGGCATAACCCAATTTTTATCCCACTTTACACTGATGTCTCCCTGAAAGATAATCTTGGAACCAGTCACATGCATTTCTATCCAAACCAATAGTAGCTAATCTTTAGAGATTAGATTTAAGAGTAAATCGTGATCGACTGAATCAAAAGCTTTTGACAGATCAATAAAGAGGGCAGCACAGTGTTTCTTCTTGTCTAAAACTGATATTATGCATAGTAACTAAAGAGAAGGCTGATGATGTGCTATGATTGGCTCTGAACCCGGATTGGTGTGGGCTTAGTACACAGTGATTTAAGGGAAAGGATTTACGTTGATTATTCACTAAAGACTATTTAAATAATCTCTAACACCACCCTTGTGCAACGGGAGCACATAGGCAGATTTCCAGACACTAGGAAATCTTCCTGTTGAGATAGAAAGATAAAAAAAATATGCGTCAATTGCTCTGTAATTAAAGGAGCAGCCAGTTTTAGAAAAAAATAGTCCAAATGATCCTCACCAGTAGAGGTCCTGGGATCTATGGATTGGAGTGTCTATTACTTCACATCATGTGAAAAGGGACTAAATCCATGCGATTTACACAATTGGTGACTATATCAACATTAACATCAAAAGGAAGAAGACCGATATTCTCTATCAAACATGTACCCAGCAACTGCAAAGTATTTATTAAATGCAAGACAAATTTTGCTCTGGCTAGAAATAACACTAATATGAGAGGGTAGTGAATTAGAAGTCTTGTTTTTCTTTAAGTTAGCTGCCTTCCAAAACTGAGCCGGGTTTGTGTAGGGATTTGTAATTAAATCTAAATAGTAATCTGATTTAGTCTTTCTCGCATCTGTTTCTGAGCTGTTTAAAGGCAAGCTAGAGTTGTGGATCACCTGAGTGTCTAGCACTTGACCACTGACCAGGCCTTATTCCTGTCATTAAGCAGAGTTGACAGTGGGGCAACAGTGGCTCGGGAGGTAGAGCAGTCGTCTGGTAATCTGGAGGTTCCCGGTTCTATTCTCGCTCCTCCCAGACAGCATGTCGAAGTTTCCTTGAGCAAGACACTTAACCCCTAACTGATCCGCCATCGGTGTGTGAATGTGTGAGTGAATGGGTAAAATGTGAGGAACAAATTGTAAAGTGCTTTGGATAATAGCACTATATAAATGCAGTCCATTTACCATTTACCATTGACAGCTCATGCAAGAGCCAGGGTGCTATTCTATCTTTAATTCTGAGTCTCTTGAGAGGAGCATGTTTATTGATCAGAGAAATACAAGTATTTGTGAAGAGGTCAAGGGTCACCTGAACATCGGCAGACTTTGCCGTGCAGTGGATGTTGCTATGCATAATATCATTCATGAAAGCTTGTTCATTTAATCATTTTAAATTCCTTTTCATAACTTAGTTTTTTTCATTTGTGTACTCCTCACACATGCAGTAGGACAGTGCTCATTATTACCTAGATCAAAAACACCAGTGGCACAATTTTGTCAATTCTATTGGAAAATACAAGATCAATTAGTGTGAGTTACTATTTAGCCAGTTCAAGTTCATATCTCCCACCACCAATAGTTCATAATCAGAAAAACGAGAAATGAGGTTTGCTAGAATGTCACTGTAGTTTGTTGGTGTAGGTCCTAATAGTGACCTGTATACACTCAAGATGCTTATTAGAGTGCTTTCATGAGTGCATTTCATATAATGGTAACGGCTTTAAACAGGCTTTTATATAATATGCATATACAATAGAGATAGGAGTTACACCTATTATAATTCCCTTAAAGGGACATTTCCCCTTTAATACATCTACAACAATATACAAACTTGGAAAACCGTATTTTTTTATAACAATATCCCTCAAAAGACTTTGACTTTGAAAAATGATATTTTTTCAAAGTCAAAGTCTTTACTTGTCACAGACATTATACAAATACACTAATAGTGACATCATCATCATTTTATTGAGTTGTACTTGCCGACTTACAAGGATTCAGTGTACTCCGACAACTGAGGACAAATTCAAACATGTTAACTCTCAATATCTTGTGAACCAATTGAAAGTGTGCAAGACTGTTTACAGGTTTGGATATGTCTGTAATGTTCAAAATAAATGAACAAAAGTGCTCCTTTAAGAATCTCTAACACGACCTGTGTCTCTGCCAGTCTATGTGGAAGACCAAGAGAAGCACGGTGGATGGATACTTCCTGGCAGGGAAGAGCATGTCCTGGTGGCCAGTAAGTCTACATCCCTAACACACACTCCTGGGGAAAATATAGACCCAGGCAGATGCGCTCATTATACCGCAGATTCCAACATTTGAATCGAAATAATAACACTGATTTATAACCGCTTATTTCCAATAATCCAGAACCAAAGCATATGGTGGAATACTGTACTGTATTGTTTTAAGAGTGGAATAATGTTAATAAAAACATGCTACTGTAGTAACATACTATTGCCCTTGACTAAGGTTAGGGTTAGTGTTAAATGCAGAGGACTAATCCCTGGTAAAAATATTGACGTTACTAATTTAAAGTGAATAATGAATAGAGGGTATCAGAGTCTGATGTGCTCTCTCTCCCCTGTCTCTCTCTAGGTGGGAATAATGAATAGAGTATCAGAGTCTGATGTGCTCTCTCTCCCCTGTCTCTCTCTCTAGGTGGGAATAATGAATAGAGTATCATAAGATAAGATAAGATGATTCTTTATTGATCCCCTTGGGGAAATTCGGGTGTCAAAGCAGCATGGGGGGGGGGGGGTGGTACAGGGTGGGGGATGCATATCAGAGTCTGATGTGCTCTCTCTCCCCTGTCTCTCTCTAGGTGGGAATAATGAATAGAGTATCAGAGTCTGATGTGCTCTCTCTCCCCTGTCTCTCTCTAGGTGGGAATAATGAATAGAGTATCAGAGTCTGATGTGCTCTCTCTCCCCTGTCTCTCTCTAGGTGGGCACCTCTCTGTTTGCCAGTAATGTTGGCAGTGGACACTTCATAGGCCTGGCAGGGTCAGGAGCTGCTGCGGGCATCGGGGCCGTGGCATATGAATGGAATGTAAGACAGATTACATGTTATCTGTACTTGTGGCCAATTTCTCTGTTCTTCAACTTGGCCATTGTTCAAGACTTTTACATATGCCTTGTAGATTCCTCTTGTAGAATTCCTCTTCTTAAAACTGCACTAAAACTGCAAAAATATTGCTTCATTAGCTAAATGTCAGAGTTGGGATGAGTTAGGCCTGAACGAGAGAAGATCCTCCCAACAGCAATGCATGAAACACAATGGAATTGCCCATATGAGCTTGTCTAGTTGGATAGTAAAAGACTACAGTAGGTCTCATTTCTAGAGCATAAAATGTGAACAACACAAATGTAAAAGTTACCTTCCTTCAAGAAATGTCATTATTTGTTGCCGTTTTCTCTTATCCTCCATGTTTAAACAAGGTGCAGTTACCTCTCACGGCCACAGGGTGCCACTCTTCCACAGTGCAGATTTAAAGTCGAGATGTATTTCAGAACAATCATAGTTATTTTCTTCTGTGTCTGGCCATAATTGGACTCTAATCCCCAGAGTGCCTCAGTGTTTCTGTGTTTGTGTGTGTTTGATTGACAGGGCATGTTGATGGTGCTGTTGCTAGGATGGCTCTTCCTGCCTATCTACATCGCTTCTGGGGTGAGAGTTCAAAGTTACATTTTGAAGTATTTTTTTTTATTTTTTTATCCACTTTTTCTCCTTTTTCTGTTTTTCTCCCATCCCAATTTAGTCATGCCAATTCCCCCCTCCCCTGTCTTGATCGTTGCTCGCATGTGCCCCCCACTGGTCGGTCGTAGGGAGGGTTGAAGAATCTATCGCATGTCCCCTCCGATACATGCAGAGTCAGTCAGCCACTTCTTTTCACCTGCCAGCACGGACTCTCATTGGCGAGGTGTAACATGTGGGAGGCTCACACTACCCTCGACATCTTCTGTCCTTGCTGTGCAGGCGCCCTGACCGACCTGTAGGAGTCGCTGTTTACAACGACCAGATTAGCACCCATCGACTCCCCTCCCGCTGACTCTGCCAATTGAGTCAGTATGACAGTCGGATTCGATACCGGTGTCTCACGTGTTGGTGACGAGCGCTTAGACCGCTGCGCCACCCAGCCGCCCAATTTTGAAGTTTATTATACAACGGCATGCAAATTTCTTGATTCTGATTGGCTGAAACAGTGAAGTTGCCGGTTGTTATTTCGTATAAGTGGGGTGTAAAAAGTACCCAGAAATTATACTTAAGTGAAAGTATGGGTACCGTCTCAAAATCTGACTCAAGTAAAAGTCAAAGTATCTGGCTAAAAACACACTTGAGTAAAAGTCAAAAAGTCCTCATTTTAAATGTACTTAAGTACTAAAAAGTAAAAGTAATTTTTTTTAAAGGGATAGACCGGGGTCTCAAACTCATTCCATCGTGGGCCAAGTTTTCATTTTAACTATACATTGCACCAGGTGAGTTAGTTGAAGAGGTGAGCCAATTAGTGAAATCATCAGCTGGTGTTTAGGCAAGGCTGGAATGAAACCAAGCATACACTCTGCCCACAATGGAATGTGTTCTGCGATAGACAATGCTGAAATGAAAGAACAGAGGACACTTTTTTTGCATTAAAATTATTTAATGCACTTCTCCATTGAAGGTAAACTAACATGGACGGCATTCACATCACAGCATGAATAATATCACAATATTAAAAACAGAATGGTGTATCCTGAATAATATCACAATATTAACCACAGCATACTGGATTATCCTGAATAATATCACAATATTAAAGGCAGAATACTGGAGTACCCTGAATAATATCACAATATTAAAGGCAGAATACTGGAGTACCCTGAATAATATCACAATATTAAAGACAGAATACTGGAGTACCCTGAATAATATCACAATATTAAAGACAGAATACTGGAGTACCCTGAATAATATCACAATATTAACCACAGCATAATGCGGATCTGACTGTCTATTCTTCTGATAGCAGGTGTTTAATCAAAGATCCCCGCTTTCTAGTCTTGCACAAAGACCAATCAGCATGGGTATGGGCGGTTAATTTTCCATTGATGGGGATTTGATTGGCTGTTTACCTGCGGTCGCAGGATTAATAACGTTAACGTTAGTTCGGCCAGATAAACAATTAAAATATACTAATTAAAATGGTTGGACCTGTGAGATTTGTACTTTGTACTTTGTAGGTCTGCATTTAAAATGTAAGGAGTAAAAAGTATGTTTTTTTTCTCCGAAATGTAATGGAGTAAAAGTACAAAGTATACAAACCTAATAATACTAGAGTAAAGTACAAATCCCCCAAAACAGTACTTAAGTATTGTAACGAAGTACAATTACTCAAGTACTTTACACCCCTGCGTATAACACACTCCACGTGACCCCAGAACCTGCCCACAACCGAATAACTTTTTTTCCGAATCACTCCGCCGTTCATTGTTTTTATGATGAAACCAAGATGGCGGACAATAATATTTATGAATGGATGTATTGATTTCGTCATAACGACTCATTCAAAAAAGATAAAGTCACCTGGAATATGTTAGTTGTTTACACAATGTTGGATTATGTAATTGGTTTGTAAAAGTATCTGTCTGTATTTTGCCTTTTAGCTGGAACAGAATTCTCAGAACCTTTTGTAGGGTGATTATGGTTTATTTACATTGAGGTTCTGGGGTCACGTGGAGTGTGTTATACGAAATAACAACCGGTGTTGTGCCGAATTCGGACTCCCTGCCAGAATCCGACTTCCCCTCGGGTGAACGTGCATACACTCTATCAGCCTACCCAGCATGTAATACGTTCTTTGTTAGAACACAACTCGTTATTATTGGCGCATAGATTGCAGAAACACAGGAAAGTTTTGATTATATTTAAAAGGCTTTGACATTGTAAAACGAAATAAGTGGAGTTTCGAAGCTGTAAGCAGAATACAAGTCATAGGAACACCCACGATATAGTGTTCTTCCCCCTTCCTACTGTATAAGAAAGAATTAAAAACGCATTGCAAGGAGAACAGAGGTTATTTGTTGAGTTTATGTGTATACAAAACCCTTGCAATAAATGTGTCTTAAATGAATGAAAAGCATACATAGCACCTAATGCTGCTCTGGATACAGGTAGTAGCATATATCGTGTGGGTGTTCCTATGACTTGTATTCAGCTTACAGCTTTAAAACTCCAATTATTTCGTTTTACAATGTCAAAGCCTTTTAAATATAATAAAAACGCCCCCGTATTTCTGTCCGCTTTATTGTTTTATGGTATTTATCGCGTCACATGGTGCGATAAAAACCACCTGCAGCTAAATGTGGTGAAGACCAGGGAGCTGGTGGTGGAGCTGGGGAGGAGGAGGAGTGCACCTGTGACCCCCGTTTCCATCAGGGGAGTCGATGTAGACATGGTTGAGGAGTACAAATACCTCTGTGTGCACATCGACAACAAACTGAACGGGTCAAAACACGCAGAGGCACTGTACAAGATCCTTCAATGTCTGTACAAGGATGTTGAGGATTGGACTTCCGGTATGGTGAGCAGGGTGTAAGACATGATTTCCCTCTCTCCCTCATGTTTTTTTGAATTCCACGTTTTAAGACTCCAAACATTCATAGTTCTTTTTTATATACAACTATCGATACAGCCGACTAAATATTTGGCTTCACAAAGATGACATCCAAGACTCCAAAACCAAAACGGGGTGATGTTCAGAAAGAAGAGGAGGCGGATGACGCTTTTAGCAAGGCCTGGCTAGCTACCCTGCTTGAAAACCACAAAGAGGCTATGACCACCGAGTTCAGGAAAGCCATTACCACTCTGGAAAATAAACTTGACCAAATGAAATCGGACATGGCAGACAACGGACAGCGGGTCAAGTCCCTGGAGGAGAATGCGGAATCTGTAAGCGAATAGAGGCTACATGTGCCGAACTGAGGGCTAGCCATGCTATGCTAAAGGCTAAAGCGGAGGACCTCGAGGCTCGAGGGCGGCGGAACAACCTCCGGATCATTGGACTGCCAGAACAAATTGAGGGCCCAAGACCAACATCCTTCTTCGCCACCCTTTTATCCCAGGTTTTTGGGGCAGAAACCCTCCCTACCCCTCCAGAATTGGACCGCGCACACAGGTCGCTAGCAGCTAAGCCGAAGCAGGGTGAAAGGCCTAGGCCTGTTATCGTCGGGTTCCATAACTATCAAACCAAAGAACGGGTGATCCGGGAGGCCAGAAAGAGAAGGGCAGAGATGCAGTACAACGGTCAACAAATTGCTTTCTACGAGGATTGTGTTGGAACAGCAAGCACCGTACCGCGAGGTGATGGCACAACTCTACAAACGAGGGCTGAGGCCTAGTCTTCATTACCCAGCCAAACTGATGATTACGGAGGAGAGCGGGGACAGATTACGCTTGATGACTGTTGGCGATGCTGAAAGGTACCTCAAGGCCAAGCTAGCCTAGCGTGGACGGCTACCTAACGATTACCTAGGGGTAAGCTAACCTGACGCCGGCAGCAACGAACAATGAATGTAGAATGCGAGACTGAAATTATAGACATTGGTTGGGCTAAACTGGTCAACCGCGTTAGACTTGACACTTACACTTCATGGGGCGATGCTATTGACATTAATCGGACTGGCTTCTGAAACAGAACTTTATGCTTCCCAAATAGCCGACGCAGATTCTATTTACAATTATTTCTATTTTTTTTTTTTTTTTTATTATTCTTTATTAGCTCTTCTTTTACATGTGTCTCTCTCTCATTCAAATTGTAGACGTTCCCTCTGTTTAGAGGCCGCAAGATAAATAGACTGGACCGGTTTGATTGGATAATGAAGGTCCTATGTATATGCTTCAGGAGTACTCAATGCGCGGATTGAAATGTAAAGAGTCTGGGCCTGAATTTATTAGACCATTTACCTAGGTCTAACAGACACCTCAGGGCCAGGTGAAACCAACACCAACAGCAATAGACATAATTACGACATATTAAATGTGCGGCTGAACTTGCAGACTTTGGTTGGATTACATTGCCCAGTCACAATAGTGTGGCCACCTATGCCTCAGAAGGGTAATATTATTATGTCAATCAGAGAGATACCTTCAAAGGGAACCCCATGCCACTCAGGTTGCTATAGCCATGAGCTTGTGACTAATTGCATGCCGTTTTCTTCTGCTCCCTATTTCGTAATTTTTGTTATTGCCTTTTTATTTTTTATATATATATATAATTTTCTTTTTTTTTCTTAACTTAATTTGCCCTTTTCTTTTTGTATGGATTTATATACATATGACTCTCTATGCAGGGTGAGCATACTCAGGGTGCACATGCTCCTCTTACTATCTCAGATTCAGATTCAGATCTGAGGGTCTCGATACAAACAAGCCGGATAGTATCTACTGGGTAGTGGGGGTTTTGTATGCATGTTTCAGGAAGTACTCAAGGTACTGACTGAACCAATTCAATTTGTACACGCTTCTTTTTACTGTCTTAAAGTACATGTCTCTAACGCTGCCGAATGTAGCTAACCACACTACCTTTCTATACATATTTTAGGTATATATTGATGTCCCTGATTCGTTTAACCCCTGTAACTGCGTAGACCTATTTTATTCTTTAAATATATATTGTAGTGACTGTACATAATTCACACAGAACTGTTGTTGGGAATAGTAGTTACCCCCGGACGATATTGTGTGTGGCACTTCCTGCCACGGTCATTCTTTCTATCTATCGATTCGACTACGTTGACATGTTGTTATGTTGCTGATGAATAAAGGAATTAGGTTCAACTTTGATACACCGCCCCCGACTCCTTTATCTCAGCGCTACACTGGTGACCCCGACATTAGTCTCGAAGAAGTTTCCGAGACAGATAATACGACAAACATGGCAAACAACGCCGTTTTTCTCAGACTGCCGAAGTTTTGGGAGCAGTCGGCAGCTGCGTGGTTTGCCCAAACGGAGGCGCAATTCGCCCTACAGGGAATCGTTAATGACGCCGCAAAATACTTCCACGTCGTCTCGAGCCTTAACAACACTACGGCGGCGAGGACGGTAGGCTTCATTACGGATCCACCTGCCCAGAATAAATATGAGGCGTTTAAGACGCACCTACTCAGGATTTTTGAGTTATCACAGTCTGAGCGGGCCCGACGCTTGCTGGCTATACGAGGCTTGGGAGACAGCAAGCCGTCAGAGCACATGGAGATGATGCTGAACCTACTGGGCGCCGAACAGCCAAATTTTTAATTTAAGGAGCTGTTCCTCAGACGGCACTCGCCAATACAACGATTGTGGATCCCCGTGCTCTAGCAGAAGAGGCGGACCGTTTCTACCTGGCCACGCAGCACTTAGCCCCAGAGGTGCTAGCCCCGGCACGGGCGCACATGCCCAGAGGGGGGGGGGGGGGCGAAGATGGAGAGAGGCGCCGCGGCCGACGGCAATAATGACACAGGCCTGTGTTATTTCCATGCGCGCTTTGGCACGAGAGCAACAAAGTGCCGCTCACCTTGTACTTTTGTCAGGCCGGGAAACGCCAACACCTGCGCCCAGTAGCGGCCGTGAGCGCAGGTACGTCAAACAGGCTCCTGTTCATTAAAGACACACTCTCCGGTCGTAAATTCCTCTGCGACACCGGAGCACAGAGGAGCGTCCTACCAGCGACAGTAGAGGACGCCGCCGGCGGGGATGGGGGTCCGCGACTGACGACCGCTAACGGTAACCCTATCCGTACCTACAGCACGAGGACCGTGGAGTTGTGTTTCGGGGGCCAGCGGTTCAATTGGGAGTTTGTCACGGCCAACATCTCGTTCCCACTACTCGGGGCGGATTTCCTCTGCGCACATGGGCTCCTCGTGGACGTGAGGCACGGCCGCCTAGTAGACGCCCAGACATATGCTTCATTGACATGTATGCGCAATGAGGTAGTATACAGCGGGCTAGCCAGCTCGCTCGCAGAAGGTGACGTATACCAACGCCTACTGCGGGAGTTTCCCAGCTTGACACAACCTACATTCTCGGCCGCGACCACCAAACACGGGGTCGAACATCACATCGAGACTCAGGGAGCTCCCGTGTACGCTAGGGCCCGCCGGCTCAACCCTGACAGACTAGCAGTCGCTAGGTCAGAGTTCGCCAACATGGAGAGGTTGGGGATTATCCGACGCTCGGACAGTCCCTGGGCCTCGCCGCTACACATCGTGCCTAAACCGGACGGGGGATGAAGACCGTGCGGCGACTACAGACGCCTCAATGACGCTACCACGCCATACCGCTACCCGGTCCCCCACATCCAAGACTTCTCGGCGCACCTGGCGGATAAGCTGTTCTTTTCAAAAGTAGACCTGGTACGCGGTTACCACCAAGTGCCGGTACACCCCTTGGATGTCCCGAAGACGGCGGTGGTAACACCCTTCGGTCTATTCGAGTTCCTACGGATGCCGTTCGGACTTAAGAACGCGGCACAGTCTTTCCAGAGGCTAATGGACTCGACGCTCAGAGACATGCCGTTTATTTTTGTTTATCTGGACGACATCCTCGTTGCCAGCTCCTCGCCCGAAGAGCACCTGGCGCACCTCCGGTGCCTCTTTACGAGGCTTGGCCAACACGGCCTAATCATCAACCCGGCTAAGTGCCAGTTCGGGTTGAACTCCATACAGTTCCTCGGACATCTCATCAGAGATGGAAGCCGTTTCCGCTTTCCCACGACCCCCGACGGCCCGAGCACTCAGAGAATTCCTCGGGATGGTGACGTTTTATCACCGGTTCATCCCCCGGGCAGCCCACACCATGCGGCCGCTTTACGAGGCTCTGAAGGACAAGTCCCCCAACCAGCCTGTCGACTGGACGGCCGAGAGGACGACAGCCTTCGCGGCCACCAAGACGGCCCTGGCGGATGCCGCCATGTTGGCTCACCCGTCGCCGGGGGCCCCGGTCGCCATTACCACCGACGCGTCAGACTATACGGTGGCCGCGGTTCATGAACAGTATGTTGACGGCGCCTGGCAACCTCTGGCATTTTTCAGCCGTCAGCTGACCCCCAGGGAGCGCAAGTACAGCGCGTTTGACAGAGAGCTCCTAGGCCTCTGGTTGGCGGTGCACCATTTCCGTTTCATGCTGGAGGGCCGGGAGTTTACGGCCTTCGTCGACCACAAACCCCTCACGTTCTCCATGTCCAAGGTGGCTGAACCGTGGTCCGCGCGACAACAGCGCCAACTCTCGTATATTTCCGAATACACTACAGACATACGGCATATCGCTGGGAAAGCCAATGTGGTCGCAGACTGCCTATCCAGGGTCGTCATCGGCGCTGTGCAACTGGGCCTCGGCTACGTCGACATGGGCTCGGAACAGGCCTCCGACCACGACATCCAGGCCCTCAGGACAGCGGATACCAGTCTGCGCCTCAGGGATGTCGCGATTGGCGGCTCGGGCGCGTCCCTGCTCTGTGACCTCTCCACCGGGCACCCCCGGCCGCTGGTCCCTATAGGCTGGCGCAGGCGGGCTTTCGAGGCGGTGCACGACCTGTCTCACCCCGGTAGGAAGCCTTTGAGCAGGTTGGTGTCAAAGAAATTTGTGTGGCGAGGGCTGAAGAAAGACGTGATGACCTGGGTCGACGCGTGTGTGTCCTGCCAACGGGCTAAAGTGCAGAAGAGAAAAGATGTAACGTTAGATATTTATTTGTTTGGTGTAGAAGTATGGGCACCTGTTAGACGGGTGTAACTGGTTTTACTAAATTCTCAAAATGTAAAAAAATAAAAATAAAAAATTATTAATTTGTTGAGGTCCTAGTCTGGGGGAGGGGAGGGGGGTGTCTGGCCTAGATTTTTTTTTTATTTTTTTTTGTTTATATTGATTTTTTCTTTTTCTTTCAGGGGGGGGGGTATTTTGTATCTATTTTTCTGTAACTCGGGGAGGGGGGAGGGGGGAGGGGGGGCAGTTGGCAGCATTTCCTTTTGTATGGTTGTTGAACTGTTGAACTGATGCTGTAAAACTAAAAAAACAAAAAAATTAACCAATAAACATATTGTTTAAAAAAAACGGGCTAAAGTGCACCGACATACCAAGCTTGTGACATTCGTAGTTCCCGAGAGGAGATTCGACCACGTCAACGTTGACCTCGTGGGCCCGCTTCCTTCCTCTCACTGGTTTACCTACCTGTTCACTATGGTGGACAGGACCACCCGATGGCCGGAAGCCGTTCCCCTCGCCTCGTCATCTTCTTCCGACGTGGCCCGGGCCTTTATCAGCACGTGGGTTGCACGTTTCGGCACCCTGTCCGACCTCTCCTCCGACCGGGGCTCGCAGTTCACCTCGGAGCTCTGGAACGCGGTCGCCAGCGGCCTGGGGGTTAAGCTACACCGTACCACCGCGTACCACCCTCAGGCCAACGGGCTATGCGAACGTTTCCACCGGTCCATGAAGGCAGCGCTACGCGCAGGGCTGACTGACGGCAACTGGGTGGATAAGCTGCCGTGGGTCATGCTCGGGCTTAGGAGTGCCCCCAAAGAAGACCTGCAGTCCTCGTCCGTGGAGCTGTTATACGGCCAGACATTGCACGTCCCGGGGGATTTTATTCCGGACGCGACAACCCCTTGGTCCGCGGCCAGCCAACGTTCCACCCTGCGGGAAGCTGCTCAGACCTTCGCCCCGATTCCCACGTCGCAGCATGGTACCCCCGTTTCCCGGTTGCCGCGCAGCCTGCACACGGTGGAGTACATTTTTGTTTGCCATGACGCACACCGAGGGCCCCTACGCCCCCCTTACGATGGCCCGTTTAAGGTCCTGCGACACTGTGATAAGGACTTCATGGTCGACATGGGCGGTAGGACGGAGACCGTGTCAATAGACAGGATCAAGCCCGCTCACGTGGATGTTTCCCGACCTTTGGAGTTGGCCCTTCCCCCTCGCAGGGGTTGTCCGCCGTTGCCCCGGGATCCGCCTCCCGCGGAGCCACCGGCAGCCTCACCGATGCCAGTGCCCCCGGGTGTCGGAGAGGGTACGGGCGCTTGCGACGCTTCCCCCTCCCCGCCCCCGGTTTTCCGCACGTGCCGAGGCCGGGCAATTGTTCCCCCACGCCGGGGGGATTTTGACTATGGGTGAATTCTGGGGGGGCTTGTGTAGTGACTGTACATAATTCACACAGAACTGTTGTTGGGAATAGTAGTTCCCCCCGGACGATATTGTGTGTGGCACTTCCTGCCACGGTCATTCTTTCTATCTATCGATTCGACTACGTTGACATGTTGTTATGTTGCTGATGAATAAAGGAATTAGGTTCAACTTCGATACACCGCCTCCGACTCCTTTATCTCAGCGCTACAATATATAATATTTTTTTTTCAAAAAAAAAAAAACAAGTGGTGCCTCTTTTTCAACCCTATCAAGGTTTCGCAATTTTTTATATCCCTAGTTGGCATGATAGCAGGGGCTAAAGACACTCTCTTCGAGCTGTTATAGGTTGGAAGCGGGCTTTGCCTATGTCCACTGAATTATAGGTTAACCTAGGCACACTGAAGCGCCTCGGTATACTCGTTCACTCTCAACTTTTTATGGGTCACACTCCTTAGTGGGAGTCATCAGTAGCGCATTTACGTCCATGCTCTAACGGATGAGCCCCGAGTCGTGTTGCAAATATCTTATCTTTCATCCTTTTTTCTTGTATTTTATTTTTTGGCTGTTCGAATGTTCTTTAAACACAGTTTAAAAGTTTATCCATAACTATATTGGAGACTGTTCGAAATGAACGGGAGAGAGGGGAAAAGAGGAGTGAGGATGAAGTCTCCACCGGAAGGAGCGTATCCTGAGAGATACAAAGGCTGTTACTGTTCAAGTCAAGAGTTTTAATTGTCACGGCATACAGGTATACAATGAAATGCCTTAGGGACCAAGGGATGTACCCCCGGGTGAGTGTTTGTGTATGGTTGTGTGGGTGCTTGTGTGTGCGTCAACCCCCCCCCTTGTCTTTATCCCCCTCTACCTTTCTCCTCTCTTCCAATGTTTCACCTTTTCAACTCAGGTATGTATATACTTAACAGAACATGGCAGTGACGGGCAGGAACATCCGCTTCGTCTCATGGAATGTCAAAGGGATGAATAACTCTATCAAGGCGAACAAGGTACTTAACCACCTACGGCATCTCAAGGGTGACATTTGTTTTTTACAAGAGACACACATCTGCACTTCAGATATCCCCCGTATTAAGAGAGCATGGATGGGACACATTTTTCATTCTAAATTCTCTGCAAAAGCCAGGGGAGCTGCAATTATTATACATAGGGATGTACCCTTCAAGCCTTCCACCATTTTAACTGACCCTGACGGAAGATATGTTATAGTGTCGGGCAGACTGCAGAACATTCCGGTGGTTTTGGCCTCAATATATGCACCAAATTGGGACAATGATAAATTTTTATCCAATTTATTTTCCTCGATACCTAACCTTAATGATCATCACATAATTATCGGAGGGGACTTTAACCAGGTCCAAAACAGAACTTGACAGGTCTTCGGATAGACGTACTACCATCTCCAAAGCGGCGAACATCCTAAAATTTCACATGGAACAGCTTGGCCTTATAGACCCTTGGAGAACAAAATGTCCTACCGATAAACTTTTCTCCTTCTTTTCTCATGTCCACCACACATATTCGAGGATAGACTTCTTTTTACTAGATGAAAAACTACTACATAATGTAATCTCTACTAATTACCATAGTATAGTCATTTCCGATCATGCCCCGACATCCGTTGAAATTAACTTCCCCCAGGGTAGAACACCCTCTAAATTTTGGAGATTCAACTCCCACTTACTATCTGAACCTGAATTTAAGGATTTTATTCATACACAAATAAAAATCTTCTTTGAGATAAACGACACGCCTGAAATTAGCAGTGACATACTCTGGGAGGCCTTTAAGGCATATCTCCGTGGACAGGCTATCTCCTTTACCTCTCATTTTGGGAAGCAGGAACAATCCAAATTAACGGGTATATCAGATGAGATTAAACGATTAGACATCCAGTATTCGTCTAAACCCACCCCTGCTCTATATAAAAAACGACTCCAGCTTCAATCACAATATGATTTGCTCTCAACTAGTAAGATCGAGAGACTACTCCTGCACACCAAGCAACGTTTTTTCGAGCAGGGGGACAAGGCAGGAAAATTGCTTGTGTACCAAGCACGAGTGGCGAGTGCCTCTAGACTGATTCCCAGGATAAAATCCCAATTAGGTGTCACTACAACAGACCCTACGGAAATTTCTGAAATTTTCTCTGACTATTATTCCAAACTTTACACGTCGGAGTCTTCCCAGCAGGACTGGGATCGCCCAAACCCCCTCAAGTCTCTCAAGTACCCTCAAGCGAATAAAGCGGAAGCTGAAGAGTTGGGCACGCCTATAACCATCTCTGAAGTGACTGAGGCAATCAAATCTTTACAAAGTGGTAAATCACCCGGGCCAGATGGCTATACTACAGAATTTTATAAAACGTACTGCGTGTTGGTTGCCCCTTTCCTACTGAGAGTATATAACGACTCTCTTCTAAAGGGCCAAATGCCACCCACGCTATCAGAGGCGTCATTGTCCCTGCTGCTCAAAAAAGGTAAAGACCCTCTCCTTTGTAGCAGTTACAGACCAATCTTCCTCCTTAATGTGGATTGTAAAATATTGGCTAAGGTACTCCTGTCATGCCGTCTTCAGAAGGTGGTCCCATTCCTGATAGACCCGGATCAGACGGGTTTCATCATGGACAGGCAGTCCTTCTTTAACACCAGGAGGCTGTTAAATATCCTTTTCACAACCACGACTGGCGCACCAGAAATGGTACTCTCCCTAGATGCTGAGAAAGCGTTTGACAGAGTGGAATGGAGATACCTGTTCCATACACTTGAGAAATTTGGTTTGGGCCCGGGTTTTATTTCATGGATAAAACTCCTATACTCGTCCCCGGTGGCCTCGGTGGCCTTGGTTAATGTAAATGGTACCAAGTCGGGCCAGTTTGCGCTTTATCGCGGCACCCGTCAAGGATGCCCGCTTTCTCCCTTGCTCTACGAGCTCGCCGCAGAACTGTTAGCCATATGGCTTCGCAGTGAGGACAGATTTGAGGGGATTGAGAGGTTCGGCCTGGTTCATAAACTCTCATTGTATGCCGATGATGTCTCTCTCGGAGCTCTTCGCAAAAAAATTCCGTCCTCTGCTGGATCGCTTTAAGTTAGATCTGACGAGGTGGTCCTCTCTCCCCCTCTCACTTCTAGGAAGGGTTAACCTGATAAAAATGGTGGTCTTACCCCGATTTTTATACGCTTTTCAGCATATACCAATATTTATTAATAAAGCCTTTTTCACCTCGATTGATCAACTTATAGGTTCATTCCTGTGGGGTAACAAAAGAGCACGTATTAAGAGGACGATCATGCAACTTCCCAAATCAGAAGGGGGGTTGGCTTTGCCTAATCTTCGCTATTACTACTGGGCATGTAATATAAACAAACTCCTTTACTGGAGGACCAGGAGGGAGGAAGAAGACCGACCCCAATGGGCTCGGATGGAAATCTCCTCTTCAAAATACTCACTCTGGTCTGTGGCAACATCCCAACTACCCATCTCAATCCCTATTAAACAGATGGCTCGGAACCAAATCGTAACGGATACTTTGAAAATCTGGAATCAGTTTAGGAAACAATTTGGCCTACACGCTCCGTCGGGGCTAGCTCCAATCTCTCGCAATCACCTATTCCTACGGTCCTGTTCTGATCCTGTATTCAGAATCTGGGCAAACAAAGGTTTGCTAACCATTAATGACCTCTACTCCGGAGGTGTGTTCTCCTCGTTTGCAGAATTATCAAAAAAAATTGGTCTTCCAAACTCCCACCTTTTCCGTTTTTTTCAGATCAGACATTTTGTTCAGAACCAATTCCCACAATTCCCTGGCCGTCCTCCAGACTCTAAGACTGAACCCCCCTTCTACCGCTCGGCACTGGGCGGAAAGGGCTCGTCTCAATTATATATGATAAAATATTTTGGATGAACCCGACTTGCTTAGACTCCCTAAAAGCCAAATGGGACGAAGATCTGGGAATTACCATTACAGATGAACAATGGGATCATATATTAGACCTTGTACACACCTCCTCTATATGTGCAAGACACAGTTTGCTGCAGTGTAGGATCCTGCATAGGGTTCATTACACCAATGCGAGGTTAGCAAAGATATACCCGGACAGAACAGATGCGTGTAATAGATGTAAACAATCTCCAGCCGATTATATGCACATGTTTTGGACGTGCCCCAAACTCACAGAGTTTTGGACTGCAATATTTGATACACTGAGTAGGGTCCTGGGTGTGACGGTAGACCCAGATCCACTCACTGCCTTTTTCGGAATCCCGAATACCCCTACGATCACATCTAGGGCTGCAAAACGAGTTGTGGCGTTCACTACCCTCCTCGCTAGGAGACTTATTCTCTTTAAGTGGATACACCCTTCCCCACCTACTCACAACAGATGGATACATGAGATACTACATTGCATTAGGCTTGAACGAATCAGATTCTCCCTAAAGGGCTCCCTTGAAACATTCCATGTGACCTGGCAACCATTTCTGCAACACATCGATACCCTGACTATCAATGAAGAGACTTAGAAAGGATAGAGCTTTACACCTCTAACTTCACTTCCATATCTTTTATTATTATTTTATTCCTATTTTCTAATGTCCCCCCCCCCCCCCCCCCCCTTTCCCTGTCCTGGTATGTATGGGTGTGAATGAGACCCCGGGGGGGTGGGTAGGTAACTGGGGGAGGGAGAGGGGAACGAGGGACACAGCTGCAGAAGATCAAATTATTCAAGAATTACCACAACACTATAAGTAGGGGTGGGGGAAAGAGTGAAATAATATCATTGTTGACTTTCTTCCACAGCCACATCCGTGTTAGAGAGGTTTTTTTTGTTTCTTATTTTTTCTTTATCTCTTTTTATCTAAATATTTGTGCATAATGCAGATGGGTCGGATTGATATTGTTGTTGTTTTTTCTTTCCCAGCAACATCTATGCTATGTGTTTGTATGTTTTGCAGATGTGTTTGCCAACAACCTCGGTGTGGGGGGGATGGGGTGGGAAGGGGAAATGAAAGGGAAAAAAGGAAAAAAGATGGAAAATGTTCAATATCTACGACTGAAATGTTCAATAATTTTTTTCCTGCTATAAAAAAAAAAAGAAAAAAAAAGGATGTTGAGGATTTTCTATGAGTCGGTGGTGGCGGGCGCCTTCTTGTACGCTGTGACCTGCTGGGGCAGCGGACTGAGAGCAGGGAACACAAACAGGCTGGATAAGCTGGTCAGGAAGGCCAGTAGCATGGTTGGGGTGGAGCTGGACTCCCTAGCGAGGGTGGCAGAGAGGAGGAGCCTTGCTAAGCTCCAGGCCATCAGGGAAAACCCCTCCCACCCACTATACACAGACTTGGCTGACAGGAGGAGCATGTTCAGTGCTAGGCTCACACTACCTAAATGCAGCACTGAACGGCACAGGAAGTCCTTCATTCCAACAGCCATAGACATCACTGTGCCTCACTGCATCACTGAGCACAGAGTGACAGTTACCATCTTCCTGGACTCTTACTTTTGAAACAGCACTATGCAATATTACACCTACTGTAGACCTCAGTATATTTTTACTGTATTTATTTACTGTATATTTTATTCCATTTTTATTCTATTTTATTCTACTCTTATCTTAGGCAATTTGATTTGTTTTGTTATTCTTATTCGTGACCTGTTCTGTCTAAATGTTTAATGTTGAGCGATTTGCAGTGTCAAATTTCCCTCTGGATAATAAAAGTATTTCTATTCTATTCTATTCTATTCTTATGACAGACATATGATAGAGTGTATGCGCCAATAATAACGAGTTGAGTTGTAACAAAGAACGTATTACATGCTGGGTAGGCTGATAGAGTGTATGCACGTTCACCCGAGGGGAAGTCGGATTCTGGCAGGGAGTCCGAATTCGGCACAACACCGGTTGTTATTTCGTATAACACACTCCACGTGACCCCAGAACCTCAATGTAAATAAACCATAATCACCCTACAAAAGGTTCTGAGAATTCTGTTCCAGCTAAGAGGCAAAATAACGACACAGATACTTTTTTTTACAAACTGCACTATAACCGGGAATGTTAGCATCAATGTAAATAAACTATAATCACCCTACAAAAACAGTACTGTATTTGTAAATCTGGTATGTCATAAATGTATATATGTAGCAGTACTGTCTATCTGTATGTCATGTATGTCATATATGTTAATACAATTTTCAATCAATCAATCAAGCATGACTTCCATTGGATCTACGTTTTCTGTTTTGGGATCGACTTTTTCTGTTTTTGAATAAATCTCCATTATGCTTCAATTCCTGTGTTTATAATAATAATAATAATAAGGTTGGGTGAATTGGGTCATTGTATAAAATACATTACATCACTTGAAGTCATGTGTTATAGGAATTAGATCACGCCTAGTGTGGGGGGGGGGGGGGGGGGGTAGCATTTGAGATTTCAGGACATGTCACTGGCATAATTGAGACACAGCTCATAATCTATCATTTTTGGATTTTCTCCAGTTCTTAAGATTGTTTGTTAGTCAGAGAGTTGTTTGTATTACAACTCTGTACATACATCTGATTAGCACTCATTATATATTACACACACACGCACGCACGCACACACACACACACACACACACACACACACACACACACACACACACACACACACACACACACACACACACACACACACACACACACACACACACACACACACACACCTACACCTACACACACACACACACTCTGTGTTTATCCTCTGTGTTTGGTCTCTCTTCATTGCAGGTGACAACCATGCCAGAATATTTGCAGAAGAGATTTGGAGGGAAGAGAATCCAGCTATTTATAGCCATCTTGTATTTGTTCATTTACATTTTCACAAAGATATCAGTGAGTAGATTTCAAAGCACTGTATTCAAATAATCCCAAACTATTCACCGGCTCCGTGTGTGTGTGTGTGTGTGTGTGTGTGTGTGTGTGTGTGTGTGTGTGTGTGTGTGTGTGTGTGTGTGTGTGTGTGTGTGTGTGTGTGTGTGTGTGTGTGTGTGTGTGTGTGTGTGTGTGTGTGTGTGTGTGTGTGTGTGTGTGTGTGTGTGTGTGTGTGTGTGTGTGTGTGTGTGTGTGTGTGTGTGTGTGTGTGTGTGTGTGTGTGTGTGTGTGTGTGTGTGTGTGTGTGTGTGTGTGTGTGTGTGTGTGTGTGTGTGTGTGTGTGTGTGTGTGTGTGTGTGTGTGTGTGTGTGTGTGTGTGTGTGTGTGTGTGTGTGTGTGTGTGCTCCTGCTGTGTTTTGTTTTGAAGCTTGCCTTCTTTTATGTACTGAATTGATTGTACAGGGATCACAGGGAGGCAGCATCATTACTATTCTCTGTGTTCCTTTGAATTTGTATGATTGTGTGTGTGTGTGTGTGTGTGTTCAGGTGGACATGTATGCTGGGGCCGTATTTATCCAGCAGGCCTTACAGTGGAACATCTATGCCGCTGTGGTTCTACTGCTTGTAATCACTGCTCTCTACACTGTAGCAGGTAACTTACCTACCTGTCTGTCTGTCTATGTGTCTGTCTCTCTCCCCTCACTCTCTATTGTGATGAGTAACAATAGAAAAGTAACAGCAGACAACCGAAAGTGACGAGTAACAATAGAAAAGCAACAGCAGACAACCGAGAGTGACGAGTAACAATAGAAAAGCAACAGCAGACAAGTTACTTGTCTTTTAAAGCCCTGATAGTATGTATGTAATAATGTAATGTATCATGTGTCTTACCTTCTCCTAGGTGGTCTAGCTGCTGTCATCTATACGGACGCTGCCCAGACTGGCATCATGCTGGTTGGATCCCTAACCCTCATGGGCTTCAGTAAGTCAACACCACATAGTCCCATGTTTAATACAGTATGTCCTACATATATACCTTCATATTGGGTATACAGTATGTTCATATTGGGTATACCTTCATATTGGTATACACAGTATGTTCATATTAGGTATATCTTCATATTGGGTATACCTTCATATTGGGTATACCTTCATATTAGGTATATCTTCATATTGGGTATACCTTCATAGTGGGTATACCTTCATAGTGGGTATACCTTCATAGTGGGTATACCTTCATAGTGGGTATACCTTCATAGTGGGTATACCTTCATAGTGGGTATACCTTCATAAGTTCATAGTGGGTATACCTTCATATTGGGTATACCTTCATATTGGGTATACCTCCCAGCCCCACTCTGTCCTAGTGTATGTGACTGTCTCCTGGTTGAGGTTTTGTGGAGGTGGGGGGCTGGAACGCACTCCTGGAGGGTTACTTCACTGCCATCCCTGCTGTGCGCATTGCTAACACAACCTGCGGCATCCCCCGTGATGACGCCTTCAACCTGTTCAGGGACCCTGTGACCTCTGACCTTCCCTGGCCTGGGGTCATCATCGGCATGTCCGTCCCCTCCATGTGGTACTGGTGCTCTGATCAGGTAGAGACAGAAACCTGCTGGTGCCAATAAAGTACAATACATGTACAGGAAATTATGGGTTTCACAGTAAAGACTGAAACACATGGTACAGTAAAGACTGAAACACATGGTACAGTAAAGACTGAAACACATGGTACAGTAAAGACTGAAACACATGGTACAGTAAAGACTGAAACACATGGTACAGTAAAGACTGAAACACATGGTACAGTAAAGACTGAAACACATGGTACAGTAAAGACTGAAACACATGGTACAGTAAAGACTGAAACACATGGTATAGTAAAGACTGAAACACATGGTATAGTAAAGACTGAAACACATGGTACAGTAAAGACTGAAACACATGGTATAGTAAAGACTGAAACACATGATACAGTAAAGACTGAAACACATACAGTAATATAATGTACAGTATATTAATGTTTTAGAAACAGGGCATACAGTGTGGCTGCAGCAATAGAGGAGAGCGTAGTAAGAGTCCAGGAGTGCATTAGTCCAGTGAGTCAGTGTACCATGAGGATGTTATCCTGCATATAATTAATCTTGACCTTGCATTTTTGGTCCCTAAAACGTCACACTTGTTGTGTAAGACGGCTATTACCTGGCTGGTACTGAAAACTCAATCTGTAAAGGACAAAAGTAAAAAAAAATAATCTAAGTAGACTTGATGAACATTTCCATAACATATTTGGACACACAGTTAGCCACCACAAAACACATAATAATGTTTTGTCATATGCTCCCTCTTCATCTCCCATGGTTAGCAAGGTTCCTGCTGAATCTCAAGATATCCAGTCAGATGAATGAATGAATGAATGAATGAATGAATGAATGAATGAATGAATGAATGAATGAATGATTTTATTTCGGTCTTTTTTTTTTTACAAAGCATAGTAGTAGAACTTCCAAAAAAACGAAAGAATAAAATGACCGAAAAGGTGTAGGCTGAAGCCGAGGCTTATAATTGCCTACCCTTTTTACATTATATTACACTATTTACATTACATTACACTATTATACACAAAAAAATTAAATACAAAAAAGAGACTTAATTCAGTATATCATTTAGCAAAGGTTACAAACCTTTCATAGTTTTATGTACAAAACGTATACACATTTATTTATGTTTTATTTCTTTTTTTTAAATACTTTTTTTTTTTTTTTTTATATATGTTTTTCTTTTCCCCTTTGTCATTGATTTGATACTGCTGAAGTGCTGAATTGCTCCCTAATGAAAGTGAACTGAGGATTTCTCTCTTCTCTCCCTAATCCCATGCATCTGCAGGTGATAGTTCAGCGTTCCCTGGCTGCTAAGAACCTGAGTCATGCCAAAGGAGGCTCCCTGCTGGCCGCCTACCTCAAGATCCTGCCCTTCTTCGTCATGCTACTGCCTGGCATGATTAGCAGAATCCTCTACCCTGGTATTAAACACACAATATACCTGGTATTAACTAAACACATACTATACCTGGTACTAAACACACAATATACCTGGTAGTAAACGCACAATATACCTGGTAGTAAACACATTATATACCTCGTACTAAACACACAATATACCTGGTACTAAACACACGATATACCTGGTACTAAACACACAATATACCTGGTACTAAACACACAATATACCTGGTACTATACACACAATATACCAGGTACTAAGCACATTATATATTGGGTACTAAACACACAATATATACCTGGTACTAAACACACAATATACCTGGTACTAAACACATTATATACCAGGTACTAACTAAACACATACTATACCTGGTACTACACACATTATATATCGGGTACTAAACACACAATATACCAGGTAGTAAACACACAATATACCTGGTACTAAACACACAATATACCTGGTACTATACACACAATATACCAGGTACTAAACACATTATATATCAGGTACTAAACACACAATATACCTGGTAGTAAACACACAATATGTCTGGTACTAAACACACAATATACCTGGTACTAAACACACAATATACCTGGTACTAAACACACAATATATCTGGTACTAAACACACAATATACCTGGTACTAAACACACAATATATCTGGTACTAAACACACAATATATCTGGTACTAAACACACAATATATCTGGTAGTAAGCACACTATGTCTGGTACTAAACACACAATATATCTGGTACTAAACACACAATATACCTGGTACTAAACACACAATATATCTGGTACTAAACACACAATATATCTGGTACTAAACACACAATATATCTGGTAGTAAGCACACTATGTCTGGTACTAAACACACAATATATCTGGTACTAAACACACAATATACCTGGTACTAAACACACAATATACCTGGTACTAAACACACAACATACCTGGTAGTAAACACACAATATATCTGGTACTAAACACACAATATACCTGGTACTAAACACACAATATACCTGGTACTAAACACACAATATATACCTGGTACTAAACACACAATATACCAGGTACTAAACACACAATATACCTGGTACTAAACACACAATATACCTGGTACTAAACACACAATATACCTGGTACTAAACACACAATATACCTGGTACTAAACACACAATATACCTGGTAGTAAACACACAATATACCTGGTACTAAACACACAATATACCTGGTACTAAACACACAATATACCTGGTACTAAACACACAATATACCCGGTACTAAACACATGATATACCACGTAGTAAATACACAATATACCTGGTAGTAAACACACAATATACCTGATAGTAAACACACAATATACCTGGTAGTAAACACACAATATACCTGGTACTAAACACACAATATACCTGGTACTAAACACATGATATACCAGGTAGTAAACACACAATATACCTGGTACTAAACACACAATATACCTGGTACTAAACACACAATATACCAGGTACTAAACACACAATATACCTGGCACTAAACACACAATATACCTGGTACTAAACACACATTATATACCAGGTACTAACTAAACACATACTATACCTGGTAGTAAACACATTATATATCAGGTACTAAACACACAATATACCAGGTAGTAAACACACAATATACCTGGTACTAAACACACAATATACCTGGTACTAAACACACAATATACCTGGTACTAAACACACAATATACCTGGTACTAAACACACAATATACCTGGCACTAAACACACAATATACCTGGTACTAAACACACAATATACCTGGTACTAAACACACAATATACCTTGTACTAAACACACAATATACCTGGTGCTAAACACATTATATATCAGGTACTAAAGACACAATATACCTGGTACTGAACACACAATATACCTGGTACTAAACACACAATATACCAGGTACTAAACACACAATATACCTGGTAGTAAACACACAATATACCTGGTACTAAACACACAATATACCTGGTACTAAACACACAATATACCTGGTACTAAACACATTATATATCAGGTACTAAACACACAATATACCTGGTACTGAACACACAATATACCTGGTACTGAACACACAATATACCAGGTACTAAACACATTATGATACTAAACATGTTGTATACAAGGTCCTCTACCCTGGCACTAAACACAGTATATCTTATCAATAAATCATTGTGTAGTGCTTATTTTACAGCCATGGTTACAGTTATTGTAACCAATTATTAACTTCCAGTTAGAAGGATTCACCCACTAAACACACAATATATCTGGTACTAAACACACAATATATCTGGTAGTAAGCACACTATGTCTGGTACTAAACACACAATATATCTGGTACTAAACACACAATATACCTGGTACTAAACACACAATATACCTGGTACTAAACACACAACATACCTGGTAGTAAACACACAATATATCTGGTACTAAACACACAATATACCTGGTACTAAACACACAATATACCTGGTACTAAACACACAATATATACCTGGTACTAAACACACAATATACCAGGTACTAAACACACAATATACCTGGTACTAAACACACAATATACCTGGTACTAAACACACAATATACCTGGTACTAAACACACAATATACCTGGTACTAAACACACAATATACCTGGTAGTAAACACACAATATACCTGGTACTAAACACACAATATACCTGGTACTAAACACACAATATACCTGGTACTAAACACACAATATACCCGGTACTAAACACATGATATACCACGTAGTAAATACACAATATACCTGGTAGTAAACACACAATATACCTGATAGTAAACACACAATATACCTGGTAGTAAACACACAATATACCTGGTACTAAACACACAATATACCTGGTACTAAACACATGATATACCAGGTAGTAAACACACAATATACCTGGTACTAAACACACAATATACCTGGTACTAAACGCACAATATACCAGGTACTAAACACACAATATACCTGGCACTAAACACACAATATACCTGGTACTAAACACACATTATATACCAGGTACTAACTAAACACATACTATACCTGGTAGTAAACACATTATATATCAGGTACTAAACACACAATATACCAGGTAGTAAACACACAATATACCTGGTACTAAACACACAATATACCTGGTACTAAACACACAATATACCTGGTACTAAACACACAATATACCTGGTACTAAACACACAATATACCTGGCACTAAACACACAATATACCTGGTAGTAAACACACAATATACCTGGTACTAAACACACAATATACCTGGTACTAAACACACAATATACCTGGTACTAAACACACAATATACCCGGTACTAAACACATGATATACCACGTAGTAAATACACAATATACCTGGTAGTAAACACACAATATACCTGATAGTAAACACACAATATACCTGGTAGTAAACACACAATATACCTGGTACTAAACACACAATATACCTGGTACTAAACACATGATATACCAGGTAGTAAACACACAATATACCTGGTACTAAACACACAATATACCTGGTACTAAACACACAATATACCAGGTACTAAACACACAATATACCTGGCACTAAACACACAATATACCTGGTACTAAACACACATTATATACCAGGTACTAACTAAACACATACTATACCTGGTAGTAAACACATTATATATCAGGTACTAAACACACAATATACCAGGTAGTAAACACACAATATACCTGGTACTAAACACACAATATACCTGGTACTAAACACACAATATACCTGGTACTAAACACACAATATACCTGGTACTAAACACACAATATACCTGGCACTAAACACACAATATACCTGGTACTAAACACACAATATACCTGGTACTAAACACACAATATACCTTGTACTAAACACACAATATACCTGGTGCTAAACACATTATATATCAGGTACTAAAGACACAATATACCTGGTACTGAACACACAATATACCTGGTACTAAACACACAATATACCAGGTACTAAACACACAATATACCTGGTAGTAAACACACAATATACCTGGTACTAAACACACAATATACCTGGTACTAAACACACAATATACCTGGTACTAAACACATTATATATCAGGTACTAAACACACAATATACCTGGTACTGAACACACAATATACCTGGTACTGAACACACAATATACCAGGTACTAAACACATTATGATACTAAACATGTTGTATACAAGGTCCTCTACCCTGGCACTAAACACAGTATATCTTATCAATAAATCATTGTGTAGTGATTATTTTACAGCCATGGTTACAGTTATTGCATGGTTACAGTTATTGTAACCAATTATTAACTTCCAGTTAGAAGGATTCACCCACCCTGTGACAACCAAAAAGCAGCTGATAGGAGCAGATCTTGGCACCTGGCACACTAGTGTTTGTATTTTTATCATTGTAAATAGACATTTAAGAAGCTATGTTAACAGAGACGCACATGCATATACACACCTGAGATATACACTCACACAGGTGGCAGAGACGCACATGGATACGAGACACACACAGAAGGTAGGATTACAGTCACATACCTGAGAGATGCACACACACACACACGTATGAGACATACACACATACTTACGTGAGACACGTACCCACATACACATATCTGAGACACACATTCATACATGTTCTCACGCACACCTACATATATTTGAGACGCATCCTCTCACATGCACTATGGAGAAAGATGGCATCCCGATAGAAGATGCAGCACATACCTGCTCGCAGGTAGATCGGTCTACATGTAACGTATGTGCATCATGGATATATATGCACAATGTATAGTAATGTGTTTTTTTTGTAAGTGCTTTTTTAATTTCCATGTCAGTTGTTAATGTGTTTGTATGAGTCTTTTGTATGTTTTGTATGATGTTACGAAAAAGAAAAAGACAAATCTTGGATGTTGCATATTATGCTGTGGAAAGATGTCTTGTGAATATTGGAAAGATTTGTGCAAAAATATATATAAAAAAAAAAAAAAAAAAAAAAAAGAAAAAAAGTTAACTGCCCCTTAGGGGAAGTTCACCCAAAATACACCCCCACATATATATTATAGTGCTATCTATCCATCCAGATATTTTCAGTGTGATTTGCAGAGGTTTGGAGATATCGGCCATAGAGATGTCTTCCATCACCCCAATACAATGGATCTCAAATTCTCAATGGCATTTATTTGATGGTGATCAATGGCAAAAATACATTTGAATAACTCAACAGCAGAAAACATGACCTGGTTACTCAGGACAATCCACAGACCTTGTTGTGAACCGTTTCATTTAGAACTATTTTCTACCATCATCTACCTGATCTACCAAACATAATTAGTTTAAACATGTCAACCTACAGTAGATCAGGCCTGGGCCTTTATCATGTGCGTTAGTGATTACTTCCCATGAGATAAGGTGTTGTGTGTATTACAGTTTGATGTGTTTATTGATGTTTTGATGTGTTGTTGTAGACGAGGTGGCGTGTGGAGACCCTGCCGTCTGTACGGAGGTTTGTGGAAACCCAGTGGGCTGCTCTGACATCGCCTACACCAAGCTGGTCATGGAGCTGCTGCCTTCAGGTGAAGGATACCCTCCTACACCCAACCCAACATCTATCTATCTATCTTCTTGTATATCTCCATCTCTCTCTCAAAGTCTGTATGTCTCTCTATCTCTCTCTCAATCTGTCTGCCCCTCCCTCCTCTGTTTATTGCACCATAATCCACCACATTGTCTTTTTTCTTTTGTTCTCCATGTGCACCCTTCTCAAAATGTGTGAGTGTGTGTTTGTGACCCGAGTGCATTTACAATGTTTACTGTATGCCTTGCCTGGTTGCAATTTATATTGACATAAATAAATCATTTAAATGTGTGTGTGTGTGTATATTGTATGTGTGCGTCTAAGTGTACCTGTGTGTGTGTGTGTGTCCCTGCAGGTCTGCGTGGTCTGATGATGGCTGTGATGATAGCCGCTCTCATGTCGTCTCTGACCTCCATCTTCAACAGCTCCAGCACCATCTTCACCATGGACCTGTGGAGACACCTCCGGCCCCGCGCCACTGAGTGGGAGCTCATGCTCGTGGGCAGGTATACCTAGTGTGTATGAAGTTATTCTGACGCTGGATACGTAAACAGAATATATATACATAATATATATATATGTGTGTGTACATGTGTAATGTCCCCATATATTTCATATGTGTGTGTGTGTATGTACGCGTGCATGCATGTGTGTGTGTGTGTTATGCAGAGTGTTTGTGCTGGTGCTTGTAGTGGTGTCAGTGCTGTGGATCCCAGTGGTGCAGGCCAGCCAGGGGGGACAACTCTTCATCTACATCCAGTCCATCAGCACCTACCTCCAGCCCCCCGTCTCCATAGTCTTCCTCCTGGGCTGCTTCTGGAAGAGGACCAATGAGAAGGCAAGGGTTTATACCAGTGATGCTCAACGTGAGGTCCAGAGACCCCCAGGGGTCCTTGATATTTCAGGGGGTCTCCAGAAAAACAGGGAATAGTTGACCTATTTTACTATATAGTTGACCTATTTTACTATATAGTTAACCTATTTTACTATATAGTTGACCTATTTTACTATAGGTGACCTATTTTACTATATAGTTGACCTATTTTAATTTTACTATATAGTTGACCTAGTTTTACTATAGTACACTATAAACGATATAAGGCTTTAGTTTAACTTTCTTCCAGGGGTGTAAAAAGTACACAGAAATTATACTTAAGTGAAAGTATGGGTACCGTCTCAAAATCTTACTCAAGTAAAAGTCAGTATCTGGCTAAAGACACACTTGAGTAAAAGTAAAAAAGTTTCTACTTTAAAATGTACTTACGGTAAGTACTAAAAAGTTAAAGTAAAAACTTTTTTTCTGACAGTCTATTAATCTGATAGCAGTTGTTTAATCAAAGATCCCCGCTTTCTAGTCTTGCACAAGGACCAATCAGCATGGGTATGGGCGGGTTAATTTTCCATTGATGGGGATTTGATTGGCTGTTTTTAAATAAAGTTCGGCCGCAGGATTAATAACGTTAACGTTAGTTCGGCCAGAGAAACAAATATACTAATTAAAATTGTTGGACCTGCAAGATTTGTACTTTGTAGGTCTGCATTTTAAATGTAAGGTTAAATGTAAGGAGTAAAAAGTGTGTTTTTTTTTCTCTGAAATGTAATTGAGTAAAAGTACAAGTATACAAACCTAATAATACTTGAGTAAAGTACAAATCCCCAAAAACAGTACTTAGGTTTTGTACTACAAAACCTTTCTTCACTGTTCTCTCCTCAACTACAGCATATAAACAACTGTGGAATACTGGACCTAATCATAATCCAACAAAAATCTTGTCAGATGGGGGTCTCTGAGACAGTCTTATACATTGAGGGTCCGTGGCATAATGTGTATCAGTTTGGGGGTCCTCAACATGAGAGGTTGAGAGCTGGTTTACATGACTCATCACTTCCTGCACCTATAAGCAGCATCAGGGCCGACCAGAGCTCAGCACTAAAAGTCTTTCCATGACGCTGGAGATACTGAGATACACAAATAGCTCTACAAATAGCTGCTCTAGGCTGTTCTCCACCTGCATTTTACAATCCTCATCTCAATAGCCTATGGCAAGTTTTCACATGTTTTTAGTTACGTCAGAAACCTTTGATGTGGACACACCCCCTCAGGGTCCAACAGTCAATGGCGGTGACGAATGCTTCCGCATTTTTGCACTGTTGGATTGGGAAAAAGCCACATGCGGGTAGGAGACGTCCTAATGTTAGCTGGGAACCTATTCTGTGCCAGTATGTCAGTTGTCCCTGGGCATTTTATGTAAGGTACTGTTGTCATAGTAAAATGTTGAATGTCAACATTTCTTTACATGTAAAAAGGTTGAAAGTTGATCAAATACTATATCACAATTTACTTAAAATACTAATCCTGACTGTTCAAAAAGCTCTCTTTAAATGAACTATCTGATAAATGAACCCCATTGTGCCAGCCTACTTACAGTACCTACTGCTCTCTTTCCACCACCAGGGGGCGTTCTGGGGCCTGTCCCTGGGCCTGCTGGTGGGCTGTATCCGCATGGTCCTGGACTTCATCTACCCGTCCCCGCTGTGTTACGAAGTGGACGACCGACCCGAGGTGGTGAAGGATGTCCACTACCTCTACTTCTCCACCATGCTGTCCTTCCTCACCCTGCTGATCGTAGTGGGGATCAGCCTGGGCACAGAGAAACCCAGGCCAGAACAGGTGAGGGCAGGCTGGGGGGAGTACACAGGAGGTCAGCCCAGGCCAGAGCGGGTGAGGGCAGGCTGGGGGGAGGACACAGGGGGTCAGCCCAGGCCAGAGCGGGTGAGGGCAGGCTGGGGGGAGGACACAGGGGGTCAGCCCAGGCCAGAACAGGTGAGGGCAGGCTGGGGGGAGGACACAGGGGGTCAGCCCAGGCCAGAACAGGTGAGGGCAGGCTGGGGGGAGGACACAGGGGGTCAGCCCAGGCCAGAACAGGTGACGGCAGGCTGGGGGGAGGACACAGGGGGTCAGCCCAGGCCAGAACAGGTGAGGGCAGGCTGGGGGGAGGACACAGGGGGTCAGCCCAGGCCAGAACAGGTGACGGCAGGCTGGGGGGAGGACACAGGGGGTCAGCCCAGGTGAGAGCGGGTAGGGCAGGCTGGGGGGAGGACACAGGGGGTCAGCCCAGGTGAGAGCGGGTAGGGCAGGCTGGGGGGAGGACACAGGGGGTCAGCCCAGGTGAGAGCGGGTAGGGCAGGCTGGGGGGAGGACACAGGGGGTCAGCCCGGCCACGAGAAGCCCAGGCCAGAGCAAGTGAAGGCAGGCAGTCTCTCTTTACCGTGTTACTCACAATAGGAGGTTATCACATGTAGCTTGTGTGAAGGTGTACTGACCATGTTACGATAATGTGAAACCAAGGTTCCACACGTGATGCTGTGATAATTACATGTGTGATATTTTCTTAGCGCAAGTGGAATCTTGTGGAATCACATGTTGAGAGCTTTGAAAACACATCAGAAAGACACGTGATTTTTTTTTTTTCCCACAAGGGCCACCGGGCTGAAACAATAGAACCTGACCTTCAAACGATTGTGTTATGTAGTCATGTACATTTCTTTCCTTTTGCTCATTTGATGGATTCTCACTGGCAGTGACGGAGCAAATTGTCATTCAAATACATTCAAATGTACGTATACCTAATATGTGGATAATTTCACAATTGTGTGTTGTGAATTGTCATGTGACCTGTAGAAGTCCTGCCTTTTTAATTATAAATTTTTTACTATTTGGATTGACAACTTAAATGATTCCACTCATGTTTATTTAAATAAATTGTTTTCGTATCGTCAAGATAGCCTATTAAAAGACCAACGCTTACAATGCATTTCTTCTACTAACAAGTATGGTGCATCCAGCCAACACCAGATTATAGCTCATATCCAGAAGTCATAGGCTCCATTGTTGTCAAGTAGTTTCTGAAGTAGTTCTGGTTCAGGCCAACTAACTTTTTGGAAACACACGTTTCTGCGGACAAAATCCAACTACAGAGAAAAATAACAGCAAGGACGAGGCAGAAATACTGTCACTTGCGATTATCTGACCACTCCCACCACCGCTACTAACCATCAACCATCTCATGTGTTGTCGGACCAGGTCAGCCGGCTCACCTGGTTCACCAGGTTGGACCCGGTGGTGGAGAGGCCCAGACAGCAGCCAGAGGAGGTGTCCACCACGGTGCAGAGGGAAACTGCAGAGACCAGCGAGGAGGGCGGTATGGAGGAAGGACAGGAAAAGAACAATGGAAAAGCCCACTGCCAGAGGAAAGGTGTGGTCTCCGTTCTGCCTTTTTACAACTATTTTTTTCCATTGTTTAATATAGAAGCTAATAGCTATACTATGGAGACATGTTTGTTAGCTCTCCCATTTTTCCAACTCACTTAGTCGTTCCCAGGGATGAGGAAGTAATTGATTACTCATATCATATTATACACATTGTACATACATAATCCATTACAGTTACTGATAAAATAAAACAAACAGTAATCATATAACTTTTGGAAAGGAATTGGTGATTACTACTGCCCTACAAAGGCAAACAGCAATAACTACTAGTCATGACACAAAGATAACATCACTTCAAACTTTCAAAGATTACCGTATCTCCTGGTCCGCCACAGTAATGGTCAAGTCATACTTTATTTAAATGTAGAAGGACAGTATGTTATTATGTCCCAGTCCAAGGGGGGGGGGGGGGGACCAGTACAGGACCAGTACAGACAAAAGGATCACGTCTAGCATCAAGTGCTCCAGGACCAGTACAAACAGATCACAACTAGCATCAAGTGCTCCAGGACCAGTACAAACAGATCACAACTAGCATCAAGTGCTCCAGGACCAGTACAAACAGATCACATCTAGCATCAAGTGCTCCAGGACCAGTACAGACAAACAGATCACATCTAGCATCAAGTGCTCCAGGACCAGTACAGACAAACAGATCACATCTAGCATCAAGTGCTCCAGGACCAGTACAGACAAACAGATCACATCTAGCATCAAGTGCTCCAGGACCAGTACAAACAGATCACATCTAGCATCAAGTGCTCCAGGACCAGTACAGACAAACAGATCACATCTAGCATCAAGTGCTCCAGGGATTACATTACATTTTCCTTTTGGGATACATGGCATATTTACTCAACATACACCATACACTATTTAGACTTTTCAGAGGTTCAGATTTCTATCCCGACACACTAATGGATTATGTTTTGAAAGAAACCTTTTCAATCATGTTCATTTATTTCCTCTCCCTCTCTCCAGACTCATCCTCCTCTGTGTCCAGCGTTCGGAGCCAGTCCAAGCTGACGTCTGCCCTCTACTGGCTGTGTGGGATGGAGAGGCGAAGGGAGGGAGAGAACTCCCCTCCCCCTCCTCCTCCCCCTGTGGACGCTCTCTGTGCCCTGAAGGAGGAGCCAGGACTGCGTCACGTCCTCAACGCCAACCTCATCACCTGCCTCTCCGTGGCCATCTTCATCATCGGTTACTGGGCTTGACGAGTGACTCTTCATTGCCAATGTTGTGTTGATGACAAACTTTACTGATGGACACTTTGCTGATGGACAGAATGCCCCTCTCCAGAGGGATAGAAGCTGCATGTATGTTTAGCTTTTGACTTATTATGAAGAATGGGTGAATGCGTGTTGACCATACATTATTTATTATCATAGGATCATATTTGAAACTGAAATGTTTTTTTTTTTTTAAGTGTTGATTCATGTTGTCATTTTAATTGGATTCAATTCAGACCTAGATCAAGGTAATCTGTAAACATGAATATATTGCCCCTTATATTCTATTTTTGACCTTCAACCCCCACTGCTCCCCACTTCTCTGCATATACTTCACTTGTAAAAAAACACAAAAAAAAACAATTTCTATATTTCTAAATCCCCTTTTAAATGATTCTAAATGTGTTGTTTTTTGTCCTTGTTGTTTGAGCAAGCACAAAGACACATCCCTTATACCTTTTTCACCCACAATTATGTCCGTTCACTAGACACTGAGTATGTTAAGTGAAAACGTAAAGTGTGAAACATTCATTTGAGAAAAATCATGCAAGTGACATTTACCTGAAATAAACACTTGGAAGGTGACCGTTTTAACAATTACCATTTAATTGTTATTATTCAGAGTAAATAATACCAAAATAACATTCCTCTAATGTGAACAGACAAGGTATGAAACGCTTGTTATAGAACATCTTTTGTTCATTCTTAAGTTTTCAAAAACATTATGTGCAGGAAATGTGCAAGAAAAAGAATAAGAAGCAACAATCAAAGTGACAAGAAATAAAACAACGGTAAAGATTATCAACATCATTGTCTTAAGTAAAAATGATCATAAAACAAAATGAATGTATAATACATTTGGGGTGTGTTTGGCTATAGCTTTGGACCTGAGCTACACTGATCAATTAGAAGTATGCTATCAAAAGATGTCCGTGGTATCTAACTGGAAATTGATTTGTTAGGAAATGTGTAAAAAAAATAAAGAAAATCCCTTTTACTTATTATGGCTGTTCTTTTCAATAACCACTTGATTGGCAATTTTGTGGATGAAACTGGTTGAAATGCCAGGAGTGTATAAATGTAAAATGATTAATGCAATCTAATACTAATACTGTAAAAAGATTTGGTCCTTAGAAACCATTGTATTCAGAGAATAGCAAACTGAACTAAAATTCTACTTTTTTTTTCTTTGGTCCGTTCTAGCCTTTTTCTTTGGTCCTTTAATCATACAATATGTAGTACAGTATGGTCATAGATAACTGATAACAGTATATGGCAATTATAAAAAGTACTTCGACTGAACACAACATTATATATTCTGATAAAAGTGAATCTTAACGGCCTCAAATAGGAAAATGCCCAACACTTTCTATTTAGAGATCATTGGGTTAGGAATTTCCACCCAAATATCTATACGAATTGTGTGTGTTGAATACAAAAATACAATTCCTCAGACCTAGGTTTTAGAATGTACTATTCCTTAATAGACATGATCCACCATAAACATCTACTGTAATATCCAGTCTGCTTTCATAATCGTTCATCGCAATAAAGCTGCAGTATTATAGCAAAGTAGAAAAGAATGACAGTAGGCTTCTTGAAAGCTTCACCAGTGCTCAAGAGGTCAGTGGTTTATATGGTTCAGTCCCGTTAGCTGCATGGGATAGGCTTGAGAGATGGCTGCCAACATACAGCCTCAAATCATTGGTGTGGTCTATGAGGATGTTGTGGGGTCCTGTTACAGCATGGTTGAGGAATATGGCACATTTTTCCATTCAGTATTGGCCCCAAAATGGAGCACGAGGAGGCAGCATGACCCAGTCATGTGGGATTCAGGTATGATATTTCAGTCTCAAAAATGAGGGAAACCTTTTTCTTTCATGATGTCAGTTACAGTGACGTGCTTCTCCTCCTTCACAGAACCGTGCTCTCTGACTGGATGTCAGGGACCGTGGGTGGGGTCGGCGAGGGGGCGGGCTCGTGACCAGCAGAGCTCTCCCCCGGTTGGTCCACAGCAATCTCAGGGAGGAGGGCTCGTCCAATCCCCTTTATGACCAGACCTCCATCTATAGAGGATGATCAAGAGTGACAAATTAACTATCCAATCAGCTGAGAGATGTCACATTTTGACCTCAAGCCATCTAAACGCACCCAACCATAGCCACACGTGATGAGCACCGCAAACAACCTTGGTAAAACACACGTTATATCGTTCAATGGAACACACACCATCTCTACGGAGTCAAAATAAGGCACCAAGATCTTTATTGGCAATATCTAGCTGCCTGACTTTACTGTGCCAGGTTTACTGCAGCATTCAGATTCCAATTCAAATACATTCATTCAAAGCCAAGTGATTTCGAGAGTATCCTTGGTGTATTAACCTTAAGATCCTGTTTTCTATATACCGTAGGCTAAAACAACTAGAGAACTAGGACTAGATAGCGTTCCTTGGAGAATAACAGCATCACAATATTTTGTCAGAATATTACAGTGGGGTTAGTCGTTAGCAGTGGAAAGCCGTCCAACCTCAGCCAAAAGCCACCCGACGTCCTTGCATGCGTGTTAGTGGTTGTTGAAAAGCGCGGTTAATGCAACTGGTATTACGTACAGCACAAATATACATACATAGAAAGGTATGTAATGTATATTATATAAACACAGCACAACACGATACACCGCAGAGTGCAACTCATGCATATTATATTGTCTCTCTGTTTGTTAGTCACGCACACACATTACACACACTCACACACACATACACACACACACACACACACACACACACAGCGGAGGGGAAGTGAGGGGCAAGATGCGTCAGCCAATCAGATCCTTACCATCACCTGCCTTTCAAATCTCTGCTTACAGACAGGCCGGCAGCTCAGACATCTGCAATATTTACATATTTCCCATCATGCATTTACATCACCACAATTACACTTGAGTGCGTGAGGCACCAGAGGAGGCAGTGAAACCGTAAAGCCAGAACGACAAACGATTCCCGGACAGAAACAAAAAGGTTGTTGACGTCATACAGCGACGCTCAATTACACTTCTAGCAGGGGCAGCATTGTCAGCATATGATTTCAATCAATACAATCTGTACAAAACAGGAAAATGACGTCAACAGCGTTACACGTTGTCAAAAAGTTTGCTTTTGCTGATTTTGTGCTCATTATGGCCTCTCTTTTTCCACTACATCTGGAACCGCTCCGGCTCAATACGTCTCAAGTCGTAAATCACGTTAGCTACTGCGATACTGTGTGTGGTTGAGACCCTGCTCTATTTGGGCCCATATGAGACTTTCCACAAGGAAAAACCATCAATACACACACACACACACACACAAAGAGGAGGAAGGGTATTATAACTGCAGCTTTGACCCGAGTTCACTTTCTTGTTCCAGTGTTTACGGGATAGTAATGAAGCAGATGGATTATGAATACACTGAAACTCTACACTCCTTTTTCATCAGCCTTCCTTCCTTCCCTCTCCCTTTCCTTCCTATCCTTGGATACGCTTTCATTCTCTCTCGGCTGCTTTCTTCATACCCTCTCCTGTTCACATGCACGACCATTGTTTCCGCTGCCTTCAAACATTATGATAGTATGACACTCGAGATGCACCAACCCCAAAACTGATATTGGACCGATACCAGGCAAGAATGGGGTGTATTGGTATCACAAGAATTTAGCCCGATATTGAAATTAAATACCAAGGTTTGATTTTATACATTTGAAAGATGCTAGGTCTCTCTAATGGAGAAAATGGATTATATGTCAAACATTACCGTCCAATAACCGCAAACGAATTGGTATAACTTCTCTGTACTGTTTAGCAAAAGTATTGGATTGGATTGGTAGGCTACTCTATACATCAGACAGGCAAACCCGGGTACTTTGGCTTTTTTCGCTGCTTTTTTCATGCCCACTTTTGGTGGAAAACACACCGTTCCTATTGATCACTATTGTATTTTGCCTGTATAAAAACAGCAGAGTATGCTGTGGGGGTGCTTAATGTCTGAAGGAGTCGGCTGAGGGCTTCTTGTCCTCTGCAAAAGCATGCAATTGGTCCACTGATGAATACATCTTGATATTTGTCTAGTCTAGTGTGTTCATTAGATGGGTGAAATCCTCTTTCAGTGCTTCTGTGCCCATTTTCTTAGGCAGTTAGCCTCACTGGTATGCGTGCCATTAGCGTTAGCCATGCGTCTAGGCCTCTTTGCTTTTGGAAAGAATGATACAAAAATATATATAATAATATTATTTTAAAAAAAAATTGCATTCGACTAAGCAGTCGACTACGGCTCCTTTCGATCGATTAGTCGACTAATTTATATCCGTTTGTCTTGTCCTGAAGATATAGTTTGTGAGCAAATGCCACCTAACCCCTGTTTACTCCCCAAGTTGTTTTCCATCAAAACGAGGCATGACAATCACAAATCAGGGCGGATGACGTGGTACCGGTCTGATATATTGGCTAATAGGGGTGGAACAGTACACAGAAGCCACAGTTCGGTATGTATCTCGGTTTTGGGGTCAAAAGCAACAAAAATCCCAATTGTATAAGGCTAGGTTTCTTTTCATTTATTTTGAACAGTAGTACAAGTTATACTTCCACCACGCTAGACCGGTGTTACTCTGTGTTCAGGTATCCACTGAATAAATTACTTGCTCTGACAATTACAAAACTCTAATTTGTAAAATACTAAGCAACATTATAAACTGAAAGTATCTGCGGACAGCAGATCTATTTTATAGGTCTGTGCAGCAGCAGTCATTACGGAGTAGCTCAAGTTTCACTTTCACTATAGAGCAGATTTAACTTCACGTGAAGCAGAGAAAGAAGACTCTAGAGACGACATGTTACACAACAATGGAGCTCAGAGCTCCAGTCCAGACCAGCAAAAGTATGCTTGCGCATTTGTTGGTGGGTGTGTGTGTGTGTGTGTGTGCATGTGCGAAAAAGAAAAAGATGACAATTTTCAGCCTATTGTAATGACCCTACTGTGTTACAGTCGCATCATTCATTCATGGTTTTGTTTCAAGGACACCTGTAGTAAAGGGGAGGGGAGGAGGAGGAGGGGAGAAACAGCCCAGTGCAGAGTGCACGGTTAAGTTGCTCTATCCACTTGTCATTATGCCTTTACAAGCATCACCGTTTTATTTATCATCTGGATTTGGCAATATGCGCTTAATATTCAACGTTAAAGATCAAAGTAAGCCTCTACAGATATTGAGCATAATTTCATATGTGCAACCCTAGTTCTACATAGTCCCTCCTGCATTCGTCGTATGGCTCAACATACCGAACCGTGAAGTTTCGGGATGAACACACGTACCGTTACACCCCTATTGGCTAAGAGTTCAAGACTTATATGGAGCTTTACATAATATGACATCACCTGAATGGTCCTCATATCCTGTTCTATGTGTATTTTCCAGTACACCACATACTCTTATTGAAGACTCTAGAATGTGAAGGAGAGTGAGCACAGCGACTGTACCTGTGATGATCTTGGAGGCGGAGCCGCATATCCCATTCCCATTGTCATTGGCCGGGGGCTGAGGGGGTGGCGGCATGTTGGGCCTGGGGCGGGGCTTGGGGGCCGGCCTGCTGGGGCGAGGGAGGGACCCGGAGTGGAAGGAGGAGAGGGGCGGGGTGTCCGGAGGGCTGGGGGTGCCGGGCGGAGAGGGCTCCGACTCGCCCTGTTGGGCCGGGGGAGGGTGCGGAGGCGGGTGGCTGGGGGCGTGGATCGGGCTGTCTTTACTGGGGTGTCGCCGCGGGGTGATGGGCGGGTGGTGAGGGGAACCGAGGGCTTGGTTAGCGGACTGGGACGCGTAGGGGCTGGCCTGTTTTGGCGGGGCTGGGGCCTGCTTCTTGGTACCTTGGGGAGGTAGAAAAAGAGGCTGGAGTTCAAACAGTGACTGCTCTATGAGACAGCTTTCAGGAGTCAGCCTACGAGGATAATAAATTCAAAGAGGAACGTCTCATAAATGTTCATCGTTATAGGCATAGTCTCACCTCTGCGGACCAGGTGTGGACTGGGCCCCCGGGATCCAGCCTGAGAGTGGGGGGTGCCAACTGTGAGATGGACTGAACCATTCCTCTGGGGAGGGGGGGTAGAGGTGATGTCACGGGCAGGGCTGTGAAAATGCAGAGGATCCAGCTGTCAATCAATTAGCATGTACACTAGGAATGCACCAATCCCAACACTGGTATTAAGAGAATTTCATTGGAACTAAAATGCAATGCCAAGAGCCAAACATGTCAAAAATCAAATCAAAGCAAAGCGGATAGATTTTTGGCCTTTTTCATGTGTAAGATCACTGATAGGGAAAATGGATAATACTTCAATCATTTTTGTCCAAGGACCCAAACTCTATAGTTGAGAAAAAGTAATGGATTGGGTCGGTACTGTGTCAACTGATATTTTAAAGGTAGAATCTGTAACTTCTGGTATTGCACTTTGTTTATATGTTGTTGTTTTGGTCTGATGTGTGGGTTGGAGTTTGGTATTATTACACTGTGAATTTCTCCAGACCTCTCTTGGCAGAGCCTGAGGTGTAGCCAGCAATAGCAACCCTTCCCCCCTATCCCCACTCAACTCCAACTCGCACATCAGACCAAAAAAATAAAGTAAACAAAGTGTGATATCAAGTAGGGCTCCTTTTGCCTAGAGGTCACTGTTTGATGGCATTACAGATCCTACCTTTAAAGTTTAACACTTTGGGTTGGTCAGCATTGAACATGTGGTGTTGGTGCATTGCTCCATGTGAACTGTATTTTAAAGCCAACAAGCCACGTCTGAATCAGTGAGCGGAATACATGCATAACATTAAAAAACAATATGTAATGTCCATTCAAATACTTTCATAACAATTATATTAGACAATGATGATCATGTGTAGCATGAGTCACATGTAGCATGACAAAGTTTGACAGTTATTGAGAGTGAATTAGTTTGAATATGGCCACCAGTGATGTCATTGGGGGACATTGAAGCCTTATGTTGTGTTAATTACAGCTCAATAAAATGAGTCCCTATGAGACAAGGTATTGCTCTTTTTCATCTACATAATTTTCAGGGAGCTGTAATTGGTAAATGGTTTGAATTATTTCTGCATACAGTGAAGAAGCAAGAATACCAGTGTGCTTTGGTATTCGTTTCAATTCAGATTAATTTCCTACTCTGAGAACCTGGAGAAAATAAAGGTGTGCAAACTTTGGGAATGAGTTGATGGAACTGTAATTGACACAACACAAGGATTCAATGTCCCCGATGACATCACTGGTGGCCATAATCTGACTCATTTACTCTCAAACTAACTAAATCAGCATTGTTTTTTTGTGTTGTGCCCCTTTAAGGTTATACAGTACACCATATATATATATTATATATTTGTGTGTGTGTGACAGACAGCAGGATGCAACAACAAAACAGAAAATGCGTTATTCAGGATGATGATCAAAACATCCAGTAATCGGCCACATGCACGATCAGATGACACCACACAGCAAGACATCAGAGCACAACATATTTTTAACGCCAGACAAAACACATGCCACACAGAGACAGACAGACGGGCAGACAGACAGGAAGTCAGGCAGGCAGTCAGGTACATGATCAAAATACAAACACTACTTTAGACAATTCCCCCGATCAACGACAGGGAGGGCAGGAGCTGCCTTTCAACAAGCGCACATAATTTCCTCTTGATTGTATCCTGAGATAAATTTATTAGCATGAGGATAAACTAAGGGCTGTAGAGATTACCTACGAATCTACGATGTATTTATTATTTGTATTATTATCATTTTAACGTACAGGAATGTCTCGCAGGCACGTACACTGTACATACCAAGACCAATCAAAACAGAGGACAAGTCAAGACAGATAGACGGACGTAGGGGTGAGCTGCGCTAGCTCCTGATTGCTGATTGGCTGTGAGCAGGCGGTGGGAGGGATGCTGCCTCAGCTCGGTTCCTCCTTACCTGCTCTCCTCAGCGCTGAGCTGGGTTAGAAACTGAGGCTGCACCTGGCCCCCGCCACCATGTCCACCACCACCACCACCACCACCTCCTCCGCCACCTGGGCCAGGCTGTTCAGCCTCCGCACCCAGGGACGGGGATGGGGACTGGGGCTCTGGCTGGGTAGGACCCCCAGCCTCCAGTGGGGGCAGTGGGGGCTGGACGGTGGGCGAGGTTAGCTGAGTCTGCTTTCTATTTACAGTGCCGGTTCTACGTGGGGCGGGTTCCGGCTGTTTGTTAGCAGGGCTAGGGAGGTGGGAAGAGGGGGAGAGGGTTCAGGAAGAGAAACACTGCACACCGTCACTAGGGAGGTCAAGCGCTCTGCCGTAATGTCATCAAACGGGAGCTCCGCTATGCTATTCGGAACGCAGTTTCGCTCTGGTTTCGGCCGTTACCTTTTCGGGCCACTCCCCTCACAAAAAGCCAAATTCCCAAACGATACTTTCAATTGGTAGAACAAACAACCACTCAAATTGGTTGCGTACACAATGCCATTTGTCGGTTGATGATTTGTTGCAGAAATGCTAGTCAAAATGGCGTCAGAATTTCTCATTCAAATGGCTCCCTTAAATAGGAGCCAACAAGGTTTTTGCATCCAAATGTTGCCCCAAGTCTCGACTACAACCGTGTGAAATCGGAAACTATTCTTTTCATTTGGGACTTGTGGGAGTTTTAATTTTTTTACCAAAAGGCGATGGGTACGCCGCCACGTATTAGGAATTCAATGCGGCCAAAGCGCCAGAGTTCTCGCGCTGCTATTTACAACCCTTATTACAGGAAGTTGCGGTAAAATCTATTATTATTTATTTATTTCGCCACTAAGAAAACGTACGTTTAGATTTATTTTTATGATGTAGACCATCTCACAGCGGTGGAATATGCCATTTAAATAAATATTGGCTCTACCACCGATTAAAAAAAAAATATTTTCAGTGACGGCAGAAAAGCGCTTGACCTTCCTACCATCACAGAGAGAAAGGTGCTACGTCCAGGGTTGAAAGGAACCACTTCACACATTAAAAAAAGAAAAAGAAAAGAAAGAGTGAAAGAAGACGTACTGTAAAAAGAACCACAAGACAGTGACCTTTGAACCCGAAAGAACTTTGAGCCTCTACTTCCTATGCAGGGACAGGAGACAGACGCCACATCACAAAATATGCAACAGAGGAAACCCCACACAAAACATACAGCCAGCAACCTACTGTACACTTTAATGGAAAATAGAGGAGATTACACAAGGGAGTACAAGAAATCCAAAAGTCAGAAACATAATAGCAAACAGAGTGACATCCCAACGGTATAGTGTTGATAATATGATCCCTTTCATTCAAATGAAAAGAGGAGGGCTTATTTAATCATCATTTTCATCGACAATGTTAGCAAAAAAACACACAGTTGGTTGGTCTGTGCTAAAAAGATCATCTAAACATTATACTGTAGTGTAAAAACGACACATACACACAAATTCACTTTGTTTGCTCATAAGAAACTGTATTTGTGCGGGGGGGGGGGGGCTGGGGCTACAATCAACAATCTACAGTCATGCAGACTTAAAGTTTGGGCATGGCAGCTCTTCGGTGGGCGTCTCCGTTACTGTGATGGACTCGTCGGCCACCACATAGAGGGCGGCCTGGCTGCCCCGCGACTCCTGTCTGCTCATTGTCTTGGGGCGGGACGAGAGGGTGAGGGGCAGGCTGAGGTTGGGGCGTGACAGGTACCTGTCTTTGCGGGGACTGTGAGCTTCCCCCTCTGGCCCCACAAGGCTGCCGGGACGCCTCCGCTCCATGCTGCTGCTGGACTCGGGGTCGGGGGTCACCGAGTGGGTGGGCATGGCGAAGATACCCGACACGTTGAAGTCCACCTCTGCACGGAGTCAAGGACAGTGACATTTTAATAGAGTCCTGTAGTTATCTATTCTATTCTATATCATATTATACTATACTACACTATACTCTGCTATTATACATACTACACTATTTATACGATACTACACTATTCATACTATTATAATATACTACACTATTATAATATACTACACTATTCATACTATTATAATATACTACACTATTCATACTATTGTACTATACTATTAATACTATACTATTCATACTATTTTTCTATACTACACTACAGTTCTCAATATAATATTGTACCATACGGTACACCATCTACGGTTCAATACGCACTGTGGCATACGAATTGTGGCCTTTTCGGTTTTGCAATAAAATGTTGTGTTACTAGTTTCCATGCATTGTATTTCTCTCCCAATTGGCTCTGTGTGTGTGTGTGTGTGTGTGTGTGTGTGTGTGTGTGTGTGTGTGTGTGTGTGTGTGTGTGTCCACACTCTGGGATGAGGAAGCCCCTCCCCACGAGTAAATATCCAATCACTGCTCAGATGTGACAGCAACACTGGAGTCAGATTTCATACAACACTGGAACATGGCGAGACATTTTGGTCTTAGCGTTGAATACAAGGACGAGGGAACAAAAACAGTTAACAGAAAAATGATAGTTGGACCTCTCGGGCAACCTCACTGTGACGGTCTACTATATGTCGGGTTGGGAGATGAAGAGCGCAGTACTCCAAACTCCTCCCCTGTATGAAAGTCATACAAGCGCTAACTCGGCAGAGAAGTTGACAAATGCAGTGACTGAGTGGAAGTTGGAGAGTCCCAGTAACCACAGATAACGCAGCAAATATTGTGACATAAATAAATAAAAGATTTGGTAATAAGCTAAAGAAAGAAATTATTTGGGAATAAATAAATAGTCAAATATCTTTTCTCCTTACACACAAAATGCTTATCGAAACCAAACCGAAACACAAAAAACTAGGTACGTATTGAACCGCGGCTAACTGTATTCTTGCATCCCTACTATTGTACTATACCCAGTGTTTACAACCATATTCAATCTATCCCTGGCTGAATCCGTGGTCCCTGCCTGCTTCAAAGTTTCCACTATAATCCCTGTACCAAAAAACTCCTCTCCAGCAGGCCTAAATGACTACAGACCGGTGGCACTCACCTCTGTGGTCATGTAATGCTTTGAGAGGCTGGTCAAGGACCACATCTGTGCCTCTCTCCCTAGTAACATGGACCCACTGCAGTTCACATATAGGACAAACAGGTCCACTGACGACGCGGTCTCCCAGGTACTACACAACACCCTATCTCACCTTGACAGACAGAAGGGGGGCTATGTGAGATTGCTGTTCATTGACTATAGTTCAGCTTTCAACACCATAGTCACCACCAGACTGGTTGACAAGCTGATCGATCAGGGTCTGAGCTCCGCCATGAGCGCCTGGATCCTGGACTTTCTAAGTGACAGGCCCCAGGCGGTCAGGGTGGGGGTCAAACCTCCAGCAAAATCACCCTGAGTATCGGGTTCCCCCAGGGCTGCGTTCTGAGCCCCCTGCTGTATTCACTGTACACACATGACTGTGTGGCCAGGTTCAACTCCAACTCCATAGTGAAGTTTGCGGACGACACGGGGTGGTGGGGCTGATCTCTAACAATGACGAGAAGGCCTATCGGGAGGAGGTTGATGAACTGGCACGCTGGTGCCGGGATAACAGCCTACTCCTGAACATTGGTAAAACCAAAGAGCTGATCGTGGATTTTAGGAGAATACAGCAGGGGACACACACGCCACTGTGGATAAACGGGGCTATCGTGGACAGGGTGAGCAGTTTCAAGTACCTGGGAGTCCACATCACAGAGGAGCTGACATGGTCAACACACATAGATTCTGTGGTGAAAAGGACGAAACAGCGTCTCTATCACCTGAGACAGTTAAGGAAGTTCAGAGTATCGGGGAAGATACTCCACTCCTTCTATTCCGGGGCTGTAGAGAGCATCTTGACTGGAAACATCACTGCCTGGTTTGGAAACAGCACGGCACAGGACAGGAAGGCACGCCAGAGAGTGGTGCGCTCAGCAGAGCGTACTACGGTATTGCACTACCACCCCTGCAGGACTTATATAACAGGAGGTGCAAATCCAGAGCCTGCAGAATAATGAAAGACCCCACCACCCCAACAACAGCCTGTTCAAGCTGCTGCGGTCAGGCAAGCGCCTACGTACACACGCTACGAGAACAGAGACGCCGGCTCAGCTCCTTCCCCCAGGCCATCAGAACACTGAACTCTCCACTCACAAGTACACATGAGCACGCGCGCGCACGCACGCACGAACGCACACACACACACACACACACAGCAACCAATTTAAACTATCACTTTCAAAATGTCACTTTAAATAATGGAAAGGTCACTTTAAAGGAATGAGCAGGGGAGGAAATTAGGCCACTTTACTCGCCAAATGAGAGTATTTTTTACGTTTGGCGAGTGATTCATGAAGAGCACTCGCCAGTCTGGCGAGTACTAGTAATTACAAAACAAAACAAAAAAATCATTCTGCAATCTGCTGATTCGCTCACTGGCACAAGCCGAACTCTGACTCCCCCCTTGATTCCTCCCATTTGCGCCTCATAATAATCCGACCATAACCAATGAACATCATCGTTGTACAGATGCGCTCTAAGCTCCTCCAATGAACACTTGTTTTCTAGAAGATGTCGCGCATCTAGGGGAAGTGGACAGACCACTGCGTGCGGACCTACAAACTCCTGTCACCGGCTTGACAACGTAGACAAACTTAGACAAAAACACATCGTGGATGAAAAGAATTGCATGTAGAGTCGTCGCTTTCGGATATCAGTGCGGTCTGACATGGGGGCGAACAACAGCACATGACGTTCTCCTTCAAGTCGGATGAGAATGACAAGTGGGCGTGAGGCTAACCAGCATTAGCCGGCTAGCTACCTAGCATCAATCTACCATAACGCGCATTCAACATAGTGGCCGTCAGTAACGGCTTTATTTAGTATGGGTTGATATATTGATCAGATGGTTTGCAGTGAAATGAATAAACAATCGGGCTGAAAATAACATTACTGTCCTCTTACCGTTCGCCGATGAGACTGGAGGAAAAAGATCCCAATTATTTGACACCGATCTCCTAGATCCATTTCCGGTTTGTATGGCGCAATAAACGCCGAAATCATATCGATTATTGAGTTTAGAAAGCGATCCAAATGCACTATAGTGTTTGTCTGGATCCACGTAACAAGATATTACTGCCGGAGGGATTTCCTTGATGCACCAGCGCCACTTCCGGTTTTGGCGAGAGTGTAACTCGCCCGACCATCCACCAGGTAGCGGTATTGAGGCGTTGCAATCTCATACAGGGTGCCGCTGTAGTCCGGAGAGAGACTGGATGAATTATGAATGCCATGGCTAAAAAATTTAATATTGATCCCAAAAACGACTTACAAAAACGGCGTAAGTCGTTCTTGGTGACCAATGTGTTAAGGAAAGAACAGATGGGGCTCTCGTATAATATAGTTTAGATACATTAAGTATAATAATGACAGAGTTAAAATGTTATATTGTATAGTAGTGTACATAGGAACCAGTGCCCTCTCAGGAATTTAGCATGTCAATTTGTATCATGCACATCTTATGTCTTACCTGTTTTTTTTTTATATGTCTATTTTATTATTGTATTATTGCACAATCGATGCGAGCGTCACCACCCGCATTTCACTGTATGCCCTGGTATGTATGTGACAAATAAACCTCTTGATTCTTGATTCTATACTACACTATTCATACTATTATACTACACTATTCATACTATACTACACTATTCATACTATACTACACTATTCTCATGACTTGACAAGCATATCCCACGAATATGGCACAATGCCACCAAAACAATTAATTGGCCAGTTGTCATTTAATGATATCACTTGTTATTTGATTACAATAATAACAATACTATACTACACAAATATTACAGTTGTATACTCACTATCAACACAGAGTGATACACTGTAAAAAAATGACATCCTCTTGTATATGACAACCTGTACTATACTGATGCACAGAGAAGAGAGAGAGGAGCAGTGTTACTGTGGTACCGTCAGGGAAGAACCAGTCTGCGTGTTGGATGATTGGTTCTATGATGGCGATCACATGGATCGACGTGGCTGCTGCCATCTCTGCCAGGGTCCTGACCACAAACACATGACACAAGTATTGATTCAATTACATTCATCTTGATAATTCTTTCTTTTTTGGTAATTCTTTCTTTTTTTTAACCACTCTAGTCTACAAACACATACAAAACAGCAGCAAACAAGCAAGACTACAATACAAACTATTAGGGCTGGGCCTTTAAATGATATCACAATATTTGTTGGCACTTAAAAATGCTTGATTTAACACTTTGATCCATACAGTCATGCCAACGTTATTGATTATAATAGTCCCTGCAACAATGTCTGCATTAACATCTAAGACAATTTGTATAAAAACTATTGGGTGCCTAAGACTTTTGCACAGTACTGTTTTCTATCCACTTTAGCCAAACATTTTTATTATCAGCAATGTTATAACATCCTAATGGTAAACAAAACACTGTAAATCCTTGTATGAAATGAGATGAGTGTGTTCATAGGCTGGTTTAACATGAGATGAAGAGTGGTTCTGTAATGATCCTCACCCCTCAGTCTTGGCCCAGAGCAGGTTGGGTCCCAGGACGATGGCGATGTTACTGGGAGTCATCTTGTTCACCTCGCTGTCCTGGGCCAGTTTAGCCAGGAACTTCACCAGATACCTGCAGCGCAAAGCGTGCATGTCACAAAGCATGCACGTCACAAAGCGTGCACATCACAAAGCATGTGCGTCACAAAGCGTGCACGTCACAAAGCATGCACGTCACAAAGCGTGCACATCACAAAGCATGCGCGTAACAAAGCGTGCACGTCACAAAGCATGCACGTCACAAAGCGTCACAAAGCGTGCACGTCGGAAAACATGCAGGTCACATTCATCCATTCACAGAAAAGGACAGTAGACTGTACAGTAAACTAGAGTAGATTCAAGTAGAATAGAGTAGAATAGAATAAAATAGAGTTGAATGGAGTTGAGTAAATTAGAGTAGAACAGAATAGAGTAGACTAGATTTGAGTAGTATAGAGTAGAGTAGAATAGAATAGAATAGAATGTTGATCTCACCTGAGGTTGGCTTTGTGGTTCTTTGGTAAACAGTCACATGTCACCCACAATGCTTGAAGCCTCTTGTCTGGGTCAGACACACTGAGAGCACACACACAGTAAGTATTTGCTCTTTATACACAAACCACAATATCTACATTCAAATAAATTGATTTAGAATAGCATGAACCGCTGCAGGTGTGTGTTAAAGGGGAACTCCAACATTTTGGGAAATTAGCTTATTTAACATCTTCCCTGGAGTTAGACAAGAAGATACATACCTTTTTTGTCTCTGTGCGTGCATTTAGCTTTGGGAATAGACGCTCCGTTAGCATAGCTTAGCTTCATCACTGGAAGTGAGGCAGATCCGTAGCCTTACAGTGCCTTACAGTGTATTGCAAGGTCTGACATTGACCAAACTTGATATGCATGACCTTGGTGGGCTCTAGGTCAACTCCTGAAAAGGGGGTCAATGTCAGACTTTGCAATCAAAAGTTAGGGGGCTAATAACCCTTGCCATAATTTCTGTGCGCCCCCTAACTTTTGATTGCAAGGTCTGACATTGACCCCCTTTTCAGGAGTTGACCTAGAGCCCACCAAGGTCATGCATATCAAGTTTGGTCAATGTCAGACCTTGCAATACACTGTAAGGCACTGTAAGGCTACGGATCTGCCTCACTTCCAGTGATGAAGCTAAGCTATGCTAACGGAGCGTCTATTCCCAAAGCTAAATGCACGCACAGAGACAAAAAAGGTATGTATCTTCTTGTCTAACTCCAGGGAAGATGTTAAATAAGCTAATTTCCCAAAATGTTGGAGTTCCCCTTTAAGCTTCGATTCGGAGGAGTGTTTGAGATGAGAGCGGAGCGTGTGTTTCTTACTTGGAGGCTTGTGTCCACTCGTCATACAGGCCAAAGGTCATGAGTGGCTCGGGCAGTTCTCTAAGGTACGACTTCAGGGCTCCTGTACACACACAACACACACACACGCGCGCGCACACACACACAGCAATATTAGGAAATGGTCTGGACCATACGAGTTGATTCTTTGGTTATTTGTGAAACGGGTCGTACCAGCTACTGCGTGGGGGTCGGAGTAGAACTCCTCTAGCTGCGAGGTGGAACAGTCCAAGGCGGCCTTTAGCTTCTTTAGTTTCGAAGCCCCGGCGGCTATTCTGAACAGGCCCTGCGGAGACAATACAGAGTCAAACCATCGACCGCTTACCGACTAAACCTCCGATTGGGTTTGAGAGGCCTTTTTTTTTTTTTTTTGGGAGGGATGGGTGTCTGGTTTCAGCGCTAATATTAGACACACTCGTCTGTGGTTTGGTTGAAAGGGAAGGAGAAGTAATGAAAAGAAAGAATACCATCCAGTCAATTACCCACAGAAGGCTGAGAGAGGAATTGTTTTTGTTACAGGAGGAGAGATGGTTCTTGCAGCTTTAGCGTTCATTCAACAGTTTTGCTTCCCTTTATGAAAGTGCCTGGAGTCATAGCTCCCTGGGCGTCCAGTTATATGGTTACATTTATATAGGGTAATAGCATGCTGGCTAATGGCTAACAGATGCACACACACACACGGTTCTACCCTGAGCCAAAGGCTAACTGACCACAGCTTGGCTACAAATGGTTCCAGACTGCATTACTACAGGATGTCAAGGAGGTAGCCCACAGGATCCACAATTCCCTCTGGTCCACAGAAAGCACAGGGCATTGTGGGTAACCTTCTGCTCCAGTGTATACTATCTCTCTCTCCCTCTCCCTCCATCCCTCCCTCCCTCCTCCTTCATGCCAGTCTCCAGGGGCAGGGCGATCTCTCCCCTCCTCCCCTCCTCCCTTCCTCACCTCCTCCTTCATGCCAGTCTCCAGCAGCATCATGACGCAGGCCTCCAGGGGCAGGGCGATCTCCCGGTTGCTCCTCTTCAGGTGCTCTTCCAGAGCCGTGCCGAACGCCGGCTTCTCCATCCACGAGTCTAGCGAAAGGCAGAGATGGCGGCCCATGTGAATCAGGGTCGATGCGCATCGATATTGCAACGTTACTCAGGAACGGGATACTAATACTACTCCAATACCCCTCTTAATCTACTGTGTGTCTGTGAGGATCGTTTTTAAGCTGTTATTTCAGAATCGGTGCCGTCGCATCTCCGTGTGCTTCTGGAGCGCCGTCAGCTCGGCACCGACCGAGGTGATACATCTTGTGATAAATGATCAAAAAGACAGGACAGTACTTTTTCACTCAAGTCCAATTCAAGTTTCAAGTTCAAGTTTGTTTATTAGTTGTCACAATAAAATACATGTGAAATGCTTGGTTCTGTATTAGCCCCTGAGAGTGTGCTTCATACAGTAAAAAAATAAAGTAAGTAAAAGAGGCATATACAATATACAATACAATATACAATCTAAAGTACAGCCTAAGTACAGTCTTCACTCCTGATTCAATCGCATCCCTCTTTTCATAGAATATAAGAGGAATAGAGCAACTGTGTTGAAATGTCGAAGGAGTAATATGATGAATGATGACTCAGAGATGTAAAGTGATGAATGATGACTCATACAGAGATGTAAAGTGATGAATGATGACTCATACAGAGATGTAAAGTGATGAATGATGACTCATGCAGAGATGTAAAGTGATGAATGATGACTCATACAGAGATGTAAAGTGATGAATGATGACTCATGCAGAGATGTAAAGTGATGAATGATGACTCATACAGAGATGTAAAGTGATGAATGATGACTCATACAGAGATGTAAAGTGATGAATGATGACTCAGAGATGTAAAGTGATGAATGATGACTCATACAGAGATGTAAAGTGATGAATGATGACTCATATAGAGATGTAAAGTGATGAATGATGACTCATGCAGAGATGTAAAGTGATGAATGATGACTCATACAGAGATGTAAAGTGATGAATGATGACTCATACAGAGATGTAAAGTGATGAATGATGACTCATACAGAGATGTAAAGTGATGAATGATGACTCATACAGAGATGTAAAGTGATGAATGATGACTCATACAGAGATGTAAAGTGATGAATGATGACTCATACAGAGATGTAAAGTGATGAATGATGACTCATACAGAGATTTAAAGTGATGAATGATGACTCATACAGAGATGTAAAGTGATGAATGATGACTCATACAGAGATGTAAAGTGATGAATGATGACTCATACAGAGATTTAAAGTGATGAATGATGACTCATACAGAGATGTAAAGTGATGAATGATGACTCATACAGAGATGTAAAGTGATGAATGATGACTCAGAGATGTAAAGTGATGAATGATGACTCATAGAGATGTAAAGTGATGAATGATGACTCATACAGAGATTTAAAGTGATGAATGATGACTCATACAGAGATTTAAAGTGATGAATGATGACTCATAGAGATGTAAAGTGATGAATGATGACTCATACAGAGATTTAAAGTGATGAATGATGACTCATACAAAGATTTAAAGTGATGAATGATGACTCATACAGAGAAAGTAAAGTTGGCGTCCCCCCCTGGTTCAAGGATTTAACCATTATGTTTGTTGCACGTGTGACTGTTTACCTTGCTGTAACTGAATGGTGGGAATGGCTGCTTCTAGAGCTGCAAGAGATCTTCTGTGGTAGTCTGCCTGGGCCTCCAACAACTGACACACACACACACACACACACACACACACACATCACAGCGTGCTCGTACTTGTTTTAGCCGTAAACCCATTTAGACCAAGCCCACATTAACCCTTTCACTGCCACACGACAGCCGGTTAACCCTTTCACTGTGACAATACAGAAGGTTAGCCCTTTACTATCACACAACCGACGGCGATGCTCCATCATTAGCATCATTAGCTCCGCATTTGCGGAGCTAATAATGCTAATGATGGAGCATCGCCGTCGGTTGTGTAATAGTAAAGGGCTAACCTTCTGTCGTGTGGCAGTGAAAGGGTTAATGCCAAGGAATAATGCGTGGGGTTGGGCTACATTCGCAAAATTGTATGTAAATGTCCATAACATTGACTACCCACCATGACATAGTAACGCGCATAATCTCCCTCCTTGGAAGCAAAGTTATACATGTCTGCAGACAGCTGGTCCTGGTGGCGAGGAAACACGTACAACATACAGGATAATGTTTAGTCTCCTCGTGAACTAACTCCTCACATACCATGGATGGAGTCCAGATAACCATCTAATGACACGCTTCTAATAATAATAAAGTACATGGATGTTGGGTCCCGTTCAGGCTCAGGTTACCATATGGTTACCCCCCCCCCCCCAGCCTTTTCATAAGATATGATCCCCAACTTGATGAAGAGGCCCGACTGGAATGCACCCATATATACAAGTTCTAAACTCGATTCCCAGTGATTATGTATGGCATTCCACCCCTCCCCCACCCCCCACATCACACACAAACACACGCACTTTTCACCCTAAATTCCCAGTCTATCTCTGGTCGTCTGTGTCGTACCATGTGATTCAATAGTGACAAAATGATATTTCACAGAAGAGGAAATATATTATGGCTAGCAGGAAAGTAGCTGTTCTAAGCCAGGGGGTTTAAATGTAAGAACAGCGTATCTACCTTGCATATCTCTACTTTATTAAGAGCCTCGTCCATCTCGTCCTTGAGAGAGTCGGCTTTAGCTGCCATGGCCTGGTTGTTGGACTTGGTTGCCTGGTACCACCTGCATTCAAACACAAGATGCTGGTCATGTCAACAGTGAGTGTACAGGTTTCAGAATTGTTCCATCATTACCAATTTTGGTTTGCTGTGATGCCCGCAAACTGTTTGTTCCATTCACACACATTACAAAATCTAGAACCATAAAGATATAGATTGAACTATCCTACATGTCTGTGGTCAGTGCATAGAACTATCCTACATGTCTGTAGTCAGTGCATAGAACTATCCTACATGTCTGTAGTCAGTGCATAGAACTATCCTACATGTCTGTAGTCAGTGCATAGAACTATCCTACATGTCTGTGGTCAGTGCATAGAACTATCCTACATGTAGTGGTCAGTGCATAGAACTATCCTACATGTCTGTGGTCAGTGCATAGAACTATCCTACATGTCTGTGGTCAGTGCATAGAACTATCCTACATGTAGTGGTCAGTGCATAGAACTATCCTACATGTCTGTGGTCAGTGCATAGAACTATCCTACATGTCTGTGGTCAGTGCATAGAACTATCCTACATGTCTGTGGTCAGTGCATAGAACTATCCTACATGTCTGATCAGTGCATAGAACTATCCTACATGTCTGTGGTCAGTGCATACAACTATCCTACATGTATGTGGTCAGTACATATAACTATCCTACATGTCTGTGGTCAGTGCATAGAACTATCATACATGTAGTGGTCAGTACATAGAACTATCCTACATGTAGTGGTCAGTGCATAGAACTATCCTACATGTAGTGGACAGTGCATAGAACTATGAATGAATGAATGAATGAATGAATGAATGAATGAATGAATGAATGAATGAATGAATGAATGAATGAATGAAAACTTTATTTAACAGATTGCAGAATGGGTACAATACAGTACGGCTCAATACACACAATTGTTAAGGGGATGCAGACCAGAGAAAGACGTTTGTCTTGTTTACATCAGGGTCCCCCATTTTCATTTCATATTGACATTTATGACATACACAACATACATGACATTTATGGCATAGGCCAGGGACATACAGGTATTTAGTGCTGATACATTTGTGCCATAAACGGTATTCAAATATACAGTACTGTTACCCATAGATCCTGACAGAGTATATACATATGATGGGGAGGGGACTGTACATTAGGAGGGGGTGGGTGGGTGGGTGGGAGAGAAATATACATACGGCGAAATATACATACGGCGGGGAGAGAATATATACATGCGGTGGGGAGGAGACTGTCTATTAGGAGGTGGTGGGGGGTTTGGGCATTTACGGTGGCCAGTTTCGAATTGCAGCCCCCCGTAGGTGCTCTTTAAGAGCGGTTTTGAATGTGGGTAGGGATTCACATTCCTTTACAGCTTTGGGTAGGGCGTTCCACATTGATGTGGCATAATTGCTAAACGTGTTTAGTCCCTTGTTTGAGCCGAATCTGGGTTTAACATGATTTGTTGAGCTTCCTCTGGTGTAGTGGTCGTGGTATTCACTGACCTTTGGGAAGTATTTTGACATGTACATGGGTACCTTAGTCATAGTGTATCTTGTAGACCAGGCCCATTGCAAGTTGCTGTACTCTGTCGTCTACTCTAAGCCATCCTAGGTTGTCAAAGTGGGCAGGGGTGAGGTGGGTTCTAGGAGTAAGGTCAAGTAGTAGTCTGACCAGTTTGTTTTGTGATGTTTGTAATCTTGTTTTTAGCGCCTTTGAGGTGGTTTGGTACCATGAGGTGCAAGCATAGTCATAGTACCCTTGAATGAGTGCTCCTGCCAGAGTCTTCAGGGTATTCTTGTTTAGTTTAGAGGAGATCCGGTACAAGAATCTAGTTCGTTGGTTGACTTTTTTTATTACATTGGATGCCATTTTGTCACAGGAAAGATTTGCCTCTAGGATGGAACCCAGGTAGGTAATTTCGTCTTTCCTTGTGACAATATTGTCACCCACTGTAACTGAGAAGCTGTCGGTCTTGCTGAGTTTGTTATTTGAACCAAAGAGAATGGACTCTGTTTTGCCCATGTGTAATGATAGTTTGTTATCAGCAAGCCATATGCAGATTTTGCCTAGTTCCGAGCTGAGGGTTTTTTCAACCTGCAACTTGTTCTTGTCAGAGACCAGCAGGGCTGAGTCGTCCGCAAACAGGAACAAGTTGCAGTCACAGGCTGACGACATGTCATTTGCATAAATTAGGAACAGTAGCGGTCCTAGTATGCTTCCTTGTGGAACACCACAGCTCACTGTGAGGGGGGGGGGATAGAGTACCGTTTACCTCCACCATCTGTTCTCTCCCCTCCAGGTAGGATTGCATCCAGCTCACTGATAAACTATCAAAACTAGGGATGTCCGATATTATCGGCCGACCGATATTATCGGCCGATATCGGCAGTAAAATGTGATATCGGAAAATATCGGTATCGTTTTAAAAAAAAGAAAAAAACAATAACAATATTTGTTATATATATATCCAGTGAAATTATTAGTTGCCTGAAATTATTCAGTTTTTTGCGGGGGGAAACCCTGCATATATCGGTATCGGTTGATATCGGTATCGGAAATTAAGAGTTGGACAATATCGGAATATCGGTATCGGTAAAAAAGCCAATATCGAGCATCCCTAATCAAAACCAATTGCTTTTAGCTTGTCAATCAGAATGGAGTGATTGACAGTGTCGAAGGCCTTTTGTAGGTCCAGCATGACCATGCCGCAGTATTTGCCAGCGTCCACCTCTTGTTTGATGTGGTCGTTCAAATAGAGAAGGCATGTGTCAATGGAGTGGGACGTTCTGAAGCCAGATTGGAATTCGTAGATTAGATTTTTTTCCGCCAGGTACTTTTCGACCTGTTCGTAGACTATTTTCTCCATGACTTTCGAGATGGAGGTAAGAATAGAAACAGGGCGGTAGTTACCTGGGTCTAATTTGCTGCCCTTTTTGTACAGAGGGGTCACTCTCGCAACTTTAAAGTCCTTGGTGACGTGTCCCTGTTTTATGGAGAGGTTTATTATGTGTGTGATGACTGGGGTGATAGCGGATGCTGAGTCTCTGAGGAATTTGGAGGGGATGTTGTCATGGCCAGTGGCCTTGTTAGGTTGGAGGGCGCTACATTTTTTGAGTACCTCATCGGTTGTTACCATTTCTAGTTTGAAGTCGTCTTTGCGGACCCCTAGGTTTTTGTAGTATGCTACTATGTGTTCTACCCCATAATGCCCTGAGTGGGAGGGTAGTTTGTTTACCAGTGTTGTGGCTATGTTTGTGAAGAAGATGTTTAAGTAATTGGCTACATCCAGCTCGTCTGTGTTGTCCGTCTTTATGTTTATGTTTGAGAATCTGGTTTTAAGTTTTTTACTGCAGCCTAGTTGATTATTGAGTAATTTCCAAAGTTCACGTGGTTTGTTTTTGTTTTCCTCAGTTTTGTCATTGAGGACATTTGTTTTTGCGGTTTTGATCATGGTGTTTACGTCATTTCTTAGTCTGTTTCTTTGAATTTTTTGTTCAACCACGTGGGCTTGGAGTTCACTGTTTGAGCTTTTGGAAAGCTTTGTCTGACTTTTATGAAGTTCAGAGCATTTTTTGTCTCTGGTTTTCATAGCGGCCAGTATTTCAGTGTGCATCCATGGCTCAGCGCGATTTTTAACCCTGGTGGTTCTTAGGGGTGCCATGTTGTTGAGTATTGTTGTGAATTTGGTTTTGAATCCAAGCCATGTTTCTTCAACCTGTGTACCACTGAGTTCATCTGACCAGTCCATGCTCTCCAGTTCTTGGTTAAAGGCCTCTCTAGAGTAGGTTTTGAGGTCTCTAGATGTGACTGTTTTGTGACAGCCGGCCTTCTGTTTTAGCTTTTTGCGGGTACAGAAAATCATATAATGATCACTTAACCTGCATGCTATCACCCCTTTATTGGAGATCATGGACTTGTCAGAGGTCAAAATGAGGTCAATGGTGGTTTGTGTCGAATCACATACCCTTGTGGGTTGGGTGATTAGCTGGCTGAAACCGTGCAGATCAGAAAACCTACTGAAGGCCTTGAAAACGGGTGCTACTTTACGCAGCATATCCGTGTTCCAGTCCCCAATAAGAATTTTTTCTACACCCTCCACCCCAGCTAAACACCCATCAAGTGTGTCATAGAAGCCACTCTGTTCTGGCGGTCTATAGATTGTGCCAACTAGTACTGGTTTCGCCCTATCGAATAAGATTTCAATCCAAACAGTTTCAATTTCGTCATGGTTAAGGTCAGTACGGTTGATGAATTTGGTATCTTTGTGTATGTACACACAGACGCCACCTCCATATTGATTCCTATCCCTCCTCACTATTGAGTAGTTTTCGATTTCAATCTCTGGATCCTGTACAGATGAGTCTAGCTTTGTTTCTGTGAAACACAATATGTTTGCCTTCCCGTTTAAAAACAATTGTTTGATTTCAGCCAGTTTAGGTCTCAGGCTGTTTGTATTTAGGTGGAATATATGAAGGCCATTTGTGTTGGTAATCTGATTGATGTCGTCAAACTGGAGGTATTGCTGTTAATTTGTGTCCTGTCCTGTGGCGGGGGGAGGGGGGGGGGGGGGCGTTGTTGGTGTTTGTGCCGTGAGTGGGGAGGGGGTGATCCTTTGTCCTCTGCTGGCGTCTGTAATTCTCGGTGTGAAGGTCCACGATGTGGGGGGGGGGGGGTCTGCCTTTTGTCCTGGACCAGGTAGCCTAGCTAGCCTGGCGGGGCTAGCTGAGCTAACCGGCGGGTCCTTGGTGATCTCGACGTCCCACGCCGATATATATTCCATGGTTGTAATCTCCGGTTCTCTCGCCTCTCGCCTCATCTGCAGGGGCTTCGGTGAGGGGATGTCGCCGCTTGCTGGTCGGCTGGTGCAACTGCTGGCTGTAGCATCAGCTGCGTGGATGTTGTTGCTCTCGACGGCCGGCGTCGGTGTGAGGAGCGATGCCTCGCTGTTTTGGCCCTGCGACGTGCTGGGCGCCTCGATTGTGAACCCCGGTTCATTCCCTCTCGCTGTGGCCTCTCGTGGGTTCTTTTGCAGAGGTGGTAGAGGAGGAATGTTGCCGTTGATCGTGTCGTCAGCCGCCGTCTGTGTGGGTAGCAGTTGTCCTGTTGTGCTAGCGAAGCTAGCCGCCGCTTCTATCCTACATGTAGTGGTCAGTCATCCTCGGAAACAATGTAAAGTTATCTTCGGTTTAGTAAGTCATTGTGAATCCGTGTTCCGTTTGCTTAAACCTAACTAAACCTTTTCAGTTGGTGATTGTTCGGTTGTATCTGAATATAGACTATTGTTTGTACCTATGGGTTACCGTATTTTACGTTGCGCAGTTTGGAGAGCTAGGAGGCTACCGTGGGGGGGACTCAAGAGTTCAGTGTGAAAGTGAATGTCCACTGTTGACCGCCACGTCAGTGCAAATTTGCATTATATTGCAAATAACGAGAGCTGACATCTTTCCAAAGTTTCTCCATTAAGTTAAGCTACATGCGTTATATACAGGGTCAGAACTTAGGCTCACATCATGTTACCTTTTTTGATAGACTACAATAATGCAGTGAAGCAAGAGAGAAAAGGAGAGAGACAGACTGACTGTAGACTAGATTCATAACAGGCGTGCATAATTAAATAATATTGTTCTGTAATCTGGGACATGCGAGGGCCATTATCGTGGCCACATGCATGATACGTAAACTATAATATCATCATATTGCCCATGCCTACATCACAATAATAATAATCATAATAATAATGTATTTGTATAGCACCTTTCATATAAGAATTAGAATCAGTAAAAAAGACATAGGCATAAAATTAGCACAAAATTGGCACATCAAGAGCAATGCAGAAAGTGTAGACATAAAATAAGCATACATTTAGCATAAAATAGACTGCAGCTAAATAGAAGTCAAGATAAGGCATACAACATTAAATTACATACTTTTTCATATTAGGACCCAACATCTTAATAGGCCTCTTTGTTTATGGTTTGATTGTCACGGACACACATGAAATATACGTAACATTGGCAGATAAAATAGACATATCAACCCAGTATTTTAGATGTTTACACAATACGGTTGATAAGAAAATGGTAAAAAACAGAGTGCTTCAGCACAGCAGCATTTCAGATGTTTAGTACCGTCAGAGCCATAGGTCTTTCTCATACACTCCACCTTTTCACATCACAGTACCTGGCCTTGGCTGAGTCATAGTCCAGAACCAGCTTGGCCAGCTGCTTCCTCTGTTTCAATATGTTGGGAATGTCCACCTAAGACGCCAACAGTAGAGACGACCGAGCTTTGTTTCAGTGTACGACGGCCATACAGGACGCAAAACAATCAATCTAATCATTACTGGTAAATGGATATCCCCGCTGTTAACATGAATTGATCTCCGTATGAAACACAAGACAATGGAATTACACCACAAACAGTACAAGGTGGAGGGCAAACGGTGCAGATCAGAAAACCTACTGAAGGCCTTGAAGACGGGTGCTGCTTTACGCATACATGGTAAATTACACTGTAATGAGATCACATGGTTATGTACAAATCTATAAGAGAACACTTACAACTGTGTATATGAGGAATACTGTAGTGTGGTCTGCAGCAGTTTTTCTTAAAACTATAGCTCAGAACCTTTGGGTTGCAGGCTTGTTTTTGTTGGCTCTCTCAAATGACACCAGTATTATAATCTTTATATTAGCCTGGGTCCCTTACATTTAGGTCACAGGCTGATAAAGTATTATACTCATCTATATAATTGAATAATAAAGAATAGGGAGAAGTCGCTGTGTGTGTACGTGTGTGAGTGCGTGCATGTGTGTGTGTGTGTGTGCATGCGTGTTTACCTCAGCAAGTTGGTTGAGAGGATCCAGAATGTCCCTTTCAATCTGGACCTCGTGCTGCATGAGTTCTGACGCTAGTTTGTTCTCTGCCTCCCCACACACATCCATCATCTTACTGCTCGCACACGCACACACACACACACACACACACACACACACACACACACACACACACACACACACACACACACACACACACACACACACACACACACACACACACACACACACACACACACACACACACACACACACACACACACACACACACACACACACACACACACACACACACACACACACACACACACACACACACACACACACACACACACACACGGGAGAGGGAGAGAGTGTGTGAGAGTGAGAAATGTATCACCACATTCCTCAGGTTGGGGAGTACATGTTCATGTAAAAGTAGCCCAACGCAAACACAGGCCTCAGGCCTCTTTGTTTAACTTTTGAAATTCCTTGTGTTTCACTTAACTACTGCTTCTGGTCTTATCTTGTGTCATCGAACGATGATGAATGATGAAATACTTTGTTTTTTAGTTTTTTGGTAGACTCGGTCCCGTCTGATAAATTAATTATGCCCCTGAAAGGAACCATGAATGTCATGCTGCATGCTTTCTAGGAATCTTAAGCATTGTTTTTTTTGCACTTTTCTTTTAAATTGTTTTAAGTATTCTGGTTTTGAACCCTATGAAGTTAAGTGTCTTGTAATAAAGGAACACGCCAACGTTATGGGAAATGCGTTTACCATCTTCTCTAGAGTCAGACAAGAAGATGGACACCAATTTCCTCTCTGTGAGTTCGGCAGACGGTTATCTGGCTGCAAGCTAGCCTAGCACAGCACAAATGAATGGAAGCGGATACGGATCAGCTAGCCTGGCTGTTGGACAAAAACACCTCTCCCCGGGGACCCGGTAGTGGTCCGTATCCGCCTCCATTAATTTGGAACGCACAGAGAGGAAATTGGTATCCATCTTCTTGTCTGACCCTGGAGAATGAGGTAAGCACATTTCCCATCATGTTGTTTTCCTTTAACGTAGAGTATACAGCTATATAGATGGATTATCAATATATCATGGTCCAGGAGCCACTAGTCATACCAGGCTCCATACATCTTATATGCCTATAATGTATTGTGAATTTACTATGAATTTCCTTATATTTCATGGATATATTATTTTAAGTGTACCAGGGCCCTCATTCATCAACGTGTCTTACGCACGGATATGTGCTTAACCTGTGCGTACGACCATTTCTAAGCAAAGAGTGGGATTCATCAATTTCAACTTGAACTTGACTTCGTGCTTATGTGTACGCACAGCTCGGAGCACACTTAGCTGACGCCCAGTGGTAGAACATATTATTACAACAAGGAAATGAGCTTCTGTGCATTAGTTTCAACACTGGCATGTTCTGTATGAACCGTAATTCATTATAGTTCATTGTAAAATAGCAACAGTAGTGTAATTATGGTCAAAACCCTATAAATAGCATTTGGAATAATATATCTTTCTCTCAGAATGAATGCAGCATGGTTTATATAGCGTTATCGGAATATACGGGGTGTACTGACTGACTGCGCTCCGCGTAGCTCAACTCGTTATTATTTTGCGCACAGACCGCAGAAACACGGGAACGTTTTGATTATATTTAAAAGGCTTTACGTTAAACGAAACAAGTGGAATTTCGAAGCTGTAAGCAGAATACAAGTCATATGAACACCCACGATTAGGGGTGGACGGTATGGTCTAAAATTTATATCACGGTATAATTTGAAGCATAGACGGTAACGGTATATATCACGGTATCAGTGTTTCTGTTAGAATAATTTTTTTTGCCTGATAGGCAGGCTATATAAAGAATGACATCCTCAAGGCATGTAGATTTATAATATTTTAACTTAAAACTAGGCTACTTTTGCGTATAAAGTCATTATATTCCATATAAAATAAGTCCCGAGTCGAGACTCCTGCTCCCATTGCAAACAGCGGGGCTGGATTTTGCTAGAAGCATATGTAGCTGCAGAGCCGCAGAGCCAGGGGCTCTTTCAGGTCATTCATTTCAGCCATTGGCAATTCAGCCGTTGGGTGGGGGGGCGCTGTTTGACGGGCCTGTGACCAGACCTGAAAGAGCCACTGGCTCTGCGGCTCTGCAGCTGCATGCTATTCGCAAATCCACTGCTGCACGCCGTCCTCCCGGCTCCCGCTGCTGCCGTCGTTATCATAACACTACACACATATCGTAATGTTTACAGCAAACTGTAGTTGATCACCAGGTATGTTTTATTAACGTAGAATAATTCATATAAGAAAAACGATAGGGAAATATCTTACCTTTCTCCACTGGTTAAAAATGCCAGGAACTGAAATTGAAACTTGCTGTGTGCCGCGGTGATATGTGTTTATTATGAAATGACAATTGCGTGTTGACACGCCCACTGCGCGATGCCTCCTAAATAACTTTTTCCAGTTTGCACATATCTATTATCTATGACTAATTCTATCTATTTTTAGGGGCAAATGCGATTGAAATAGTCGCGCTGTGGTTACATGACGTCATTGCTATTTTAGAGCTGCTCTACCGGTTAAACGGTATAGTCAAAATCCATACCGTAGAGCAAATTAATACCGTTTATACCGTATACCGTTTATACCGTCCACCCCTACCCACGATATAGTGTTCTTCCCCCTTTTTACTGTATAAGAAAGAATAAAAAACGCATTGCAATGACACCAGATAGTGGACAGACTATGTAAATATGATGATGGGATTCAAGTTCGCGTTTTTGTTGATCATAGGCATGCTGTCAGAGTATGATATCTTAATCAAACATTCTAGAACATTTGTCTCACAGATCATGTCATAATAGAACATAGGCTATGGCATGGTCCATCATGATATTGTGTAGACTGTTATTACTGTACCGGTACCACCCATTGTGACAACAGCCTTGTAAGTCCCGCACACAAACATGATGGAATTCAAGTTCATGTATTGAAAGGCAGGCTACATCATACATGCAGTGAGATTCATTGTTCTTGTATATGCTCTCGTATTATTGTTTATATAGGCTACCCAATACTGACATCAAAATAGATTGTAGTATGCCTCTAGAAATCATATGCAGCAGGTAGAAAATTGACGGAAGATCCATCGCGATTTGGAATAAAATTGAGGAGAACTTTAATCCCTGGGTATTAATCAAACAACACGGGAAAAGGCAGTCATATTCCAGCACGGTCTTTATTAGTGTTTGCGCTGCCCAGGCAGCAATGGTTAATAGATATCATATCCGACATCACCGTAAGTGTACACGTCTGTCAGCCTGTCTCATAACACGCTTCCCTCGGCTTAGTCCATTTTTCCACATTTCATGGGGGTATTCCATTACCGTATATGGTTAATCGGGGCGGTTCTGGTATGCAAATACTTAAAACAGTGCACAAGCTCAAACGTAGGATCAAAGTCATATTCATCATGACAGGTGTGCGTAGAACCTGCGTACGCACGTGTGGTGAATCCCGTTTTTTCTGTGCGTGCACTGATTCTACATTCTGTGCTTACGTGTGGAAATAGAACATTTTCTACGCCACGTTGATGAATGAGGGCCCAGGTTTCCAGACTCACCCAATCAGACTCTCGTCCCCCAGCTGACTCCCTCCATCCTGCATGGCCTGGGACAGCGATGTCAGGGGCAGCTTTTTCTAGGGTGGGACAAACACACAAGCATGCTGGGAAATGAAGTTTATCTAAAAAAAATTTTTTTTTAAACACAGCTTAAATGAGATACACATGAGAACCACATAGCACGCACGCGTCGCACGGCCAACCCGGGTTCGACTCCCGAACCCGTCGTTATTTGCCGAATGTCTTCCCCCCACTCTGTCTCCCATTCCTCCTCCGTCTCTCTCTACTGGACTGCCCAGTAGCAATAAAGCGATAAAACGCCAAAAAATAAATCTTAAAAAAATAAAATTAGATACAGACACAGAAATTCTATTAGACATTCCAGTTATGTTGTTGTTTATTTTATTGAAACCGTAAGCGTGATTTAGACAATGACAGAGATTTTCCTGAGTTTTTTCAGCGTTCTTGTTGGTGTGAGTGCGGCTGGGGTGGGTGTACTCAGCAGTGATAGCAAAGAGGCTGGCGGGAGGCCAGTGCTGAATATCTTTCTCCTGAGAGCCACTGTGTTATGTAAGAATAGATGCACACAACACAGTCACTATACTGATAATGACTTGTCTCTCCATATCATGTTTCCAGGGGGAGACATGTTTGCTTATAATGTAACTCAAGCAGGACTCTGTGGAACGTTGCTAATATTCACTTGTGCAATCTGCAATGTTGCAGTATATTTACAGAATTAAAAAGAGGAAGGTCATTGACGACAATATTGTAAAAATGTACACGGTAAAACACAGTCCACCCCCCCCCCCCCCCCCCACCCACCCACCCCGGTGGTGCCCAGGACCAGACTCAAAACAAAAGGGGACTGAGCTTTTGCGGTGATGCCCTCCCTTTAAATCTGAAAACCGCTCCCTCAGAGCTAAAAGGCAGCTAAAAACCTACTTCTACAGGTAGGCTTTTTAAACACCTATAGCCCCTTTCTTTCCGTCTTTTTTTGTGTATATTCTGTTGTTTTAGCTAATTTTTATGTTTTTTCCTCTCTTCACATGTTTTAATTCTTGTATTTTCACTGATGTTTTAAAATGCTGTGAAGCACTCTGTGCACTCGTGCTGAAGGGCGCTATAAAAATTAAGTTTGACTTACTTACTTACTGTGAGGTGAACGAAAATTATGCTAATACTGTTGTGATGGAGGAGAGCGTTACTTACATGTCTCTTCTCCGTGTCCGTGCCCAGCTGACCCTGCAGACAGGACACCAGCCTCTTGTGGGCGTTGTGAGACACCAGGCGTACCAGCTCCATCCGCCTCTCAATCTGTACACACACACATACACAATACAATGTCATTAAGTTATAACATACAATAAATAGACTTGGACTTCTGCGAGTAGATGTGGGGGTGTGGCTCATCCATCAGTGGGCAAGGACCAAGACAAGTCCAAGTCAAAATAGACATGACTTGAGACAAATACAAGATGACAGGAAGTTGAATTCAGCCCTGCAATAGATCTAGTACAGTAAAATGTTAGATGTATAACATGTGTATACAGTAGCCAAACTCACAAACCTCTTGACATTGTGAATACAGTTGATTTCACTGATGTATCCTGGGATGGAAGGATATTGTATAGTCTCCTCCCCTCGTCTTAAATAAAGACAGATGATACACCATACACACACTGTTTGACAACAATCAAGTCAGCTGATGTTAAAAGCAACACGTCAGGTGCTGCATCCAACAACAGACGACATTAGTCTTTCGACTTTCTCTCTCCAGCTCTTGTGAGTGTGTGTGAGTGAGTGAGTGAGTGAGTGTGTGAGTGTGTGTCTGCGAGTGTGTCTGTGAGTGAGTGTGTGTCTGTGCTGTGTGTATGTGTCTGTGAGTGAGTGTGTGTGTGTCTGTGAGTGTGTCTGTGAGTGAGTGTGTGTCTGTGTCTGTGAGTGAGTGTGTGTGTGTCTGTGTAAGTGAGTGTATGTGTCCGTGTGTCTGTCTGCGAGTGAGTCTGTCTGTCTGTCTGTCTGTCTGTGTGTCGGGGAGTGCCACTTGTCTTACTGTTGTTGCCGTTTGCTCTGATCAGTGCGGTGTGCTGTGACACACAGTTCTGAAAGCCAGACGGCAGAGTAGTATAGGATACAGGTAGTATGGCAGAGTAGTATAGGATACAGGTAGTATGGCAGAGTAGTATAGGATACAGGTAGTATGGCAGAGTAGTATAGGATACAGGTAGTATGGCAGAGTAGTATAGGATACAGGTAGTATGGCAGAGTAGTATAGGATACAGGTAGTATGGCAGAGTAGTATAGGATACAGGTAGTATGGCAGAGTAGTATAGGATACAGGTAGTATGGTAGAGTAAGAGTAGTATAGGATACAGGTAGTATGGTAGAGTAAGAGTAGTATAGGATACAGGTAGTATGGCAGAGTAGTATAGGATACAGGTAGTATGGCAGAGTAGTATAGGATACAGGTAGTATGGTAGAGTAAGAGTAGTATAGGATACAGGTAGTATGGCAGAGTAGTATAGGATACAGGTAGTATGGTAGAGTAAGAGTAGTATAGTATAGAGGTAGTATGGCAGAGTAGTATAGGATACAGGTAGTATGGCAGAGTAGTATAGGATACAGGTAGTATGGTAGAGTAAGAGTAGTATAGTATAGAGGTAGTATGGCAGAGTAGTATAGGATAGTGATCTTGGTGAAAGGAACGTGGAGAAACGTTGGGAAAAACATTGACTGTTTTAACATCTGATGACGCCCCAGAGAGACACGTCAAAATCGGGGGGAAACTAAACAAATCAATCTGGCAGGGAGCTTGAAGGCAGAGCATGGGGTGAATTGTTGTATGATTTACTGAGGGTTCATATAAGCAGGGAGAATGGGATCATGTATGATTCAAGCTGCTTTTCCCCCCCAGCTTTAGACCTTTTAAGTATCAGCCAATGAAGAGTACTGATTTTATTCATTACTTTTACTGGCGAGTATAGACTAAGACCATTCGTTTTGGGGCATTGGACAAAAGAATTACCGAGATAGATACAATCCATTATTTTCTCTCTATTCTATTGAGAGATATAAACTTGATTCTGTACAAGAAAACACAGAAAATCAAATCTCTTTGCTTTGATTTCCGACATATTACACATCACTCTTGGTATCGGATTTTAATATTGGGGGAAATTATCCTCATGTCAATTCTGTTCTACCCTGGTATGGCGGGATCTTTGGCGGAGCATACAGGCGAATAATGTTTGTCCAAGGGAAGCAGCAGTTGTGATTTGGAGTTTCAAGAAAAGAGGGCAGGGTTTGATAGGCCAATTAGCATTATTTTTTTGTTTGTTTCATGGTTTATCTTTTCTATTTTGGTCACCAGACAGAAATAACATGTACATCCCCAAACATCCGTATAGAAAAACAAATCCCCACACACGAACATCACTTTTGCATATGTTAACGTTGATGTTTCATTCTTTCAAACGTTCACAAGACTCAAATGTCTCGAGAACTGTTGAAAAAGCACATAGTGAAAAACAAATTAAGAAGTGGTGATCCGCGTGTGCGACCTTGAAAAGGACACGCAAGACGCAAGTGATATAGAATGATCCCAATCCCCCTCAAATCACACAAATTAACATAATAACAAACACAATATCGCCATTATCTGCGATACTTCAGTGAGCCGCTATCATCAAAACCACTTCAACAGCAGAACATTGATAAGAATAGAAACACTTTTAGTTCAGTACACTTAATTGTTCTGTGTTGGTTAGTTAGTGTATGAGCCTGAATGGGACTGAAACTGCTACTAGGCCTAAAGCTGTTCGAGGCAAAGGTTACAAGAATAGACCGACCACCACCACACCCCCACCCCCACACGTTGTATCTGACTAGCGGTATCAGACTCTTGTGTAAGTGTTTACTTCCTCTTCCTGTTTGAGTGTAAACATTCAGGCGTGTCACTGCCTCTGAAGCCGTCTCATTTGCTGTCAGATCTCAATTCCCCCTCGTTCACTGCCCTCTCTGCTCTGTCACTCTCCCATGGGCTACACCAGTGCTTCTCAAACTTTTTCTGTCAGGCCCCCCTTTGGCGGACCAAAATATCTTGGGCCCCCCCCCCCCCCCCCTCGCCCCAACAAAATAGTCATGAAATGGGCCATGTTTAAATTTATTGAAATAACACCAATATCGTGACCTTTCAAATTGACAACACCTTCCCTCGCAAGAGCCACCTTGCCTCGCTGTGAAACAGCACTGCAAAATGGTCAGCTCCCATCTCCTCACACAGCGCAGAGACCAGGCGCGCTTTCAGGGCTCGGGTTTGGATGAAATTTACCACGTTTATAACTTCTGTCAAAACCTCATTCAGCTCAGGGCTAAGCTGTCTTGACGATGGCGCCTCACTGTGAATTTACAGTGCGTCCATTGCGCGTTTGGCGAGACCCCCTTGATGAGCGCCTGTAGCCCCCTCCTTTTCCCTGCCATGGCCTGCGCACCGTCAGAGCAAAAGCCCACACAGTTCTCCCATTTCAGTCCATGTTCTGTCAGGTAACTGTCAATAATTTTGAAGAGCTCATCAGCTGTCGCTCTGTTTTTGACATATTTGCAAAACAGCAGATCTTCACTCAGTGACTGGGAATTTACAAAGCGAACATAGGAAATAAGCAAACAGTCTTTATTGCTGTCGGTCTTTGACAAGGCAACACGCATGTCATCCTCAAGGCTCAACTTGGCCCTATATTTTGTTTTCAGAGCTGTCATGGATGAAAAGCCAGCTTCACACAGATATGTGGTGCTGAATGGTATCAACACCTTAACTGCTGCAACATGAGGTACTCAGCACCACACTCTGAAACTAGCTCTCCAGGTGGTATCAGATGAGATTTCAATGAGTTCTTCCAAGAGTTTGGATGGAGATGTGTCAGGAAGCTTTGTCTCAATGTTGTCTGTAAAGTATTTTTTTATCGAGAGTAACTTGGTGATCCTTTGTGTTTTATTAAATAATGATTTTCAGATTTGAGAAATGGTCAAACTTATCCAAATATGGTATTTTCATGGAGAACAGTGCAGCTGCAACAGATAGCACTTTAGTGATCATTTTCTGTAATAAAAAAAAAAAAAAAAAAAAATATTATAATCTCAAGGCCCCCCCTGTCATGCCTCTCACTGCCTGGGCGCAGTGATTTCATCACCTCAAAAACTTTTTGTTTTTTGAAAAACGAGTCTAATGTCTAATTTAAATTTTATTTCTCCACGTGGTAAATACACAGGTCACAGCATGTTTACAGGAAAGTTTTGGAGTTGTATTTGGGGTGTATTTCGTGACTGTTGGGAACTAGGCTACACTGGCACACCTACTTCCAGTGAATGACGCTAAGCTAGGCTAACGGTGTGGCTGTTCCCTAAGCCTAATGCATGCACAGAGAAGAAAAGGGTATGTATCTGCTTGTCTAACTCCAGGGTAGATGGCAAATAAGCTAATTTCCCAAAAGGTTGGCATGTTCCTTTAAGATCAGCTTGATCCATAGAGACTTTACCCCTCCTAGACAACACAGTACTCAGACAACTCAGACAGACAAGACACACAGCTTATTAACGGAACACGGGCCTCCCTAGTAACAGTGAGATGTCCAAAGGTTTACAGGCCTGTTTGCAGCCATCTTTTTTCCCCCTGACAGCCCAGTAGCCAATGAAAAGAGGGAACAGAGCAGGCTGGTGACCCCTTCCCTCTAATAACAGAGAATGTGGAACATCCAGTGACTCATACATACAAGAACTGGGAGGTTACAGCATTGTGTCTCTGGCTAACTGCCACTCTGGCTGTTTGGCTGCTGGCTGACTGGCCTTGTTGGTGGACTGGCTAATGACAACACAGGAAGAAATTGGTTATGTTCCAAATACACACTCGCTCACCTCAGAGCCTTTTTGTATTTTCCCACATGTTTCACTTCATACTGGAAACGGCTCTGTGCAGCTCACCGGCTGGCTGACTGACTCCCAACAGTTCTGTGGGCGTAGTTACTGTATGTTCCAACAACAATCACAGAGAGTCATTCACCGTCCGGTCTACTGGGTATCCTCAGCAGTATTCTAGTATGGCTGTCAGAAGCCTTCCAGCCTGTCTCTCCCAGGTGTGAGACCAGGCAGGCAGCCACGCAGGCCGGTTTGACAGGCACCCTGTCAACCCCCCCCCCCCACCCAGCCCAAACCCCCGTCTTCCACTTCTCCTACTGAGGCAGGACTTGTCCTAACAAGATAAAGGCCTTAGGCAACACTATGGAAATATGAAGTGAAAGAGAGTACTACTGCAGCATGGAAACCAAAGTGTCACATTTCAACAAGCTGAAGAGAGAGAGAGAGAGAGAGAGAGAGAGAGAGAGAGAGAGAGAGAGAGAGAGAGAGAGAGAGAGAGAGAGAGAGAGACATGTATTATGTCTCTGTTGGAAAGAGAGATAATCTCTTCCTCTAAAGAAACAGTCAACATATAAAATAAAATAGTCCATATATTAATTATACCCTGGGTGAGCCAGAGAGCTGATTCATACAACATCAGTGTGGGATATACTACATGAATATATACTTTTATGTAGACGGTTGATAGAAAGTCAACTAGGGAGTACTAGTAGGTGGCACATCTGTAAATGCTTACCTCCCTGATGGTTACAAGGCATGTTATGAATGCATCATGTGTGGCCAAACAGTGCAGTGTCCGTCGCTCATTTAAAATGTTTTGGCAATTATTTGCATTATTTGACAGAGAAAACAACTTCACAGAGCAACAACTTCAAAATGGTTGATGTCTTAGAAAGGTATTAGAAAGGTATTAGTATTTCAAACTAATAATGTCATTCAGCAGATGTTCCTTTACGTAACCCTCTTCCTTTACCCCTCTTTAGTCAAGCTCTCCATGCTGCGTAGGGCATATAATGCTGACCACCTCCTAGACATGCTGAGTAATAGTATACAGTCACTCTGGGTGGATCCATCTCTGGTCAGGTAGCCTTGAGCCTGGGGGGGCGAGGACTCCTGTGTGTGTGTTGTGTGTTGTGTGTGTGTGTGTGACTGCAGGTATTACCCACTCAATACAATCTGTCCACTTGGTATCCTCAAACTCACAGTCCATTCTGTTTAAACCATCAGGATTCACAACACCTAGAATCCATTGCACACATAACAAACAGATGTAATGTATACAAACACCTGTACATCGCTCGTCATGACCGTATTGTGGACATTGTGTCTGATGTGGTACGGAACTTATCACCATCTAGTGCAGCATGTACAAACATGCCAGAGTGAAACCAGAGTGGTTTGGCCTTACCAACGATGTTTTTTGCTAACATACCAAATACACCAGACGTTGTTTTTGTTGACACCAGCCACAGGGAGGTGCTGGTAATAGAAGTAGGCTGTACCTTTGATCTGTACATGGACCAGGCCTTCCGGGACAAGTATATCAAATACCAACCACTGCTCAGTGTGATGGCTGACCTTGGGTATAGGTGTAGATATAGTGTACTTGTGTTCGGAAGTCTTGGCCATATACACAAATGCACCATGAGCGGTCTGAGAATTGCTGCAATGTCTAAAAGAAAAGCCAAAAAAATTGCCAAATATTGCTCTGTCTCAGCTATTATTGGCAGCTTAGCCACGTGGAGAAGGAGGTGCTATGTGTACCCTTAAGTGTTCAGTGCTGCTTGGCCCCAATACATTTGATTCCCTGTTTATGTAATATAATTTGTGGAACCAAATAAAGTATTAAAATGTGTGTGTGTGTGTGTGTGTGTGTGTGCATCTTAATGCTTCTATTTCCCCCCCAAACAAGCTCCATCAGCCAAGATAAGTTTACACCAGGTGCTGATGGACTGTGTCACAGCTATGTTGATCACAATCCGATCTGGTCCCGTTCAAACTGACACGCAGCCTGACTGACCTTCCTCCATTGAGAAGTGGAGCTGGAGGAATGAATAATACAGCACTGAACTATATAGACCTCCAAGACCAAAGTTCAACAGCATACACACAGAGAGAGAGAGAGAGAGAGAGAGAGAGAGAGAGAGAGAGAGAGAGAGAGAGAGAGAGAGAGAGAGAGAGAGAGAGAGAGAGAGAGAGAGAGAGAGCGAGAGAGAGAGAGAGAGAGAGCGAGAGAGAGAGAGAGAGAGAGAGAGAGAGGTCTGCATTCTCTAGATGGACTGTGTCAGTTTGTGTTCTATGCTGAGATAGTGCCTTCAGGACAAAGGTAAGTTATCACTTATCTGGTGTTCAGGCTGCCTCTATTCTTAACCCAAACGGTGCATGCTTCCGTGTTCCCGTTTTGCGCTCTGATTGCCCACTGATGTTTCTGGTCGCACCAATCGTGTGACGGCAAGTTCTTTCCCCGGTTAAGCTTAAGCACTCTTTCGAAGTTGTTAAGGTTAGTTTGTCTTAGAGCATGGCGATAGAATGGTTAGGGTTAGGGTTTGCTGCTGGTCGAGGCGGAAATGGGCGCGTCACGCGATTGGGCGCACATGTCACATGACCAGAAACGTCAGTGGCCAATCAGATTCGCAAAACGCATGAACCGTTTGGGTAAGAATAGACACGTTCAGGCTAAGACCAGGTTCTGTCACAAGACCAGGTTCTGTAATAAGACCAGGTTCTGTAATGGGAAATAAACTAAATGTTACTGTAAGAACTGTCTTGGCTGATGGACAATGTGAGAGTAATATACTGTATGCGTTCAGTCATTAACATTCCCTTTGCTTACCAGGTATGTGTGTGTGTGTGTGTGTGTGTGTGTGTGTGTGTGGTTGAGGCAAATGGGGTTCATAGTTCAGCATGGTATGTCATAAAAGTGTGATTCCAGTGATTTTATGATGGCCTGAGGAGAGGTGTGTATCTCTCTCTCTCCTTTACTTTCCAACAGAGGTAAGTCAACCAGCCTGTCACTCTCGTTCTCTTTTCATCTGTAAACGCACTCCTCTCCTCCATCAACCACTCCCTGGTATTTATGCACACCCTCTTCCTAGATATGATCTCACACACACACACACACACGAAAATGCAAACCCCGCCCCTGTGCTCCCTCTATTCAACTCTATCTCCCTCTCTCTCTTCCTCCTTTCACATTACAAACTGTGACTACACAACAAACCACATTACCACACAACTCTGTCTCTTCTCTTTTTATTTAATTTTTTTGAAGGAATAAAACAGACTTTAATGGAACAAAAAAATTTAATTGATCCATTTTCTTTTACAAATCTTATTTGCACGCCAAAGATGCAGGCGTTATCGTTTCTCTCGACTATAAACCCGCAACGTTATAGGATGTGGGACTTAACACGTTGGTCTGTGAGACTCCCGCGTTGGTCTCGTTTCAACGAGTGTTGTACCTGCTCACCACCACACAGGCAAAACACAGAGTTCGCTTGGATGTCATTTTGATTACTCTTCGGCGTGTGTCACGAGGAATCACATCTCGTCCATACAGTGGTATGTCCGTCGTAGGGGCGAGTCTGCGAGCAAAGCTCTTTTCTTCGTCGAAGCGTAAGCGGATTCTTCCATCTCATTCGCTGTCGTTGCCGTCGCTGTCCGAATACGCCCCGAGGAGGCTGAGCGACGACGCCTTCTGTGGGACGATGGGTTTGGCAGAGTTAGCCGCCGCCACGCTGGAATCTGAGCTGCTGGCAGCAGGGGGCGCCACTGGACCAGGTTTGCTTACAGCCACCGCTGGTTTCCTCCTCACCACCAGTGATGCCAGAGCCCCCCCCCCCCCCCCCGCTGCCCAGCATCCCCACACTCTCTCCCAGCTCTCTAGCTTGGACTTCTTCACGGGTCCAGCCGTCTGTGGGTCT
>NC_140178.1:71366499-71468359 GCF_963971535.1 Notolepis coatsorum | reverse complement strand
CACACGTCTTACACCTCAATTATTTGAACGGGGCCATCAATCTGACCACATACTGTCGGTCTTTAGGGAGCTTGAGCTGGGGATTTTGTTTGGGTCAAAATCCGGAGGGTAGTATTTGTTCAAGACTTTTCTTTCTGACATTTCTAATCTGGGTAGAAGATTAACTTAAAAAAGAAACGTTTAAAATAATAGCAGTCTATTCTTAAAGAAAATAAACATTGCTGTAAACTTCCGGTTGTCTCTTTTCTCCAATAGTATGCAGCTGCAGAGCCGCAGAGCCAGCGGCACTCTCAGGGCTGCGCTGTGAGGGCCGCTCAGCAGCGCCACCCACCCAATGGCTGAATTGCCAATGGCTGAATTGGAGTATTGCACTGAGCGGGCACAGCTGTGAGATCTGCGCAAGGCCAGATATCTTGAATGAATGCGTTTATTTATTTCTAACATAAATTGAAAATAAATAATTATAAAAAACTAGACAATTCCGCGCAGGGAAATTGTGAAAGTGTGGGTGATGCCTGTGCACCACCGGCCAACGGGAGAGGGTCTGTATTGTCTCTGTATTGTCTCTTTCCACAGCAAAACGGTAGGCAAGGCACCTTGGTTGAGAAATGCAGGCTTCAATCTATGTTGTTTAGTCTATCTGTGCAGTACTGTTCAGTACGGTTTCAAGATGCACAATGAGATCTTCTTCTTCTTCTTCTTCTTCTTCTGAATTTCCGGCAGTGTAGACGCAACATGGCATATTACTGCCCTCCTCAGTTCTTATACTACGCTAGTAGTATGGTTTCCATAGTATGGTCTCTGGTAAATCAACTTCTGATTGTTTACTCTTCTTCTTCTTCTCATCTTCAAAACACATTACTATCGTCTGTCTCCTACTTCTCTGCTCCTCTTGTCTGTCTCCTTCTTCTCTGCTCCTCTCGTCATACAATATTGTCAACACCCACCAAAAAATCACCCCCTCAGGCTCCGAAGCAGACCCAAACACGGAACAAAAAACACCCGACAAGTGCGGCCTCCACCCACAGCCGACCGCTCCAAAACAGCACCCAACCAGAACAAAGCAAGAGAATTGTTGAATATATATAGATACACAAATGTTCTAGAATGTGCTATTATGATATCATACTGTGACATCACAAATGTTCTAGAATGTACCATTATGACATCATAGTCATACTGAGACATCACAAATGTTCTAGAATGTTTGATTGTGACATCATACTGTGACATCACAAATGTTCTAGAATGTTCTAATATGACATCATACTGTGACATCACAAATGTTCTAGAATGTTCTATTATGACATCCTACTGTTATCACAACGGAACATGTTTGAGGTCCATTTGAATAATATAAATAATATGTTTGGTAAGGCTGTCCCCGAAGCCTGTTTTTGGGATTCAAACTTCGTCAGGGTTCTTCGAACGGACGTTCGAACCTTCGTTTTTAATAAATATAAATTCTTTTTTTTTATCCTCAAACTAAATCCTCAATTTGAATAAAGTGATTCAAACTTCGTCAGGGTTTTTCGAACCTTCGTTTTTAATTAAAAAATTGAAATTAAATTTTTTTTTTTTATAAATTAATTTTTTTATATCCTCAAACTAAATCCTCAATTTGAATAAAGTGATACTCTGTCTCTTCTCTATGCAGCCATGTCCCAGTCTGGCAGTGACAGCGTATGTTCAAGAACACAACGCTGCTTGCCAAGGTCTGCGTGGAGGGCCCCCACATTGGCAACCGCACAAGCTGGCATGGCATCACAGAGAGAACGAACTAAATAAATAAAACCTGCCCAATAATATTTGACTGCCACTAACAGTTGTACTCCAAGTCTACACAGAGACTTGGTGTCAGTGAGCACCTGAAGTACACAGAGACTTGGTGTCAGTGAGCACCTGAAGTACACAGAGACTTGGTGTCAGTGTGCACCTGAAGTACACAGAGACTTGGTGTCAGTGAGCACCTGAAGTACACAGAGAGACTTGGTGTCAGTGTGCACCTGAAGTACACAGAGACTTGGTGTCAGTGAGCACCTGAAGTACACAGAGACTTGGTGTCAGTGTGCACCTGAAGTACACAGAGACTTGGTGTCAGTGTGCACCTGAAGTACACAGAGAGACTTGGTGTCAGTGTTCACCTGAAGGCGTGGTGTATTTCACAGAGCCGGTGCTCAGGAGACCTTGGTGGAGAGGGATTATGATCAGTGTTGGCTTTTTATTTATTTTTATCCACTTTTTAAATTTTTTCTCCCATCCCAATTACCCGCTGTGCCAATTCTCCCCTCCCCTGTCTTGAACGTTGCTCGCATATGCCCCCCACTGGCCGGTTGTAGGGAGGATAGAAGCCTTGCATCACGAGTCCCCTTCACGAGGAGGCAGCCTGTCGCATCTTTTCACCTGCCAGCACATACTCTCATTGGCGAGGTGTAACGTGTGGGAGGCTCCCACTACCCCTCGCCATTTCCTGTCTCTGCTGTGCAGGCGTCCCCAACCGACCTGTAGGAGTCGCTGTCCACAACGTCCAGATTACCACCCATCGACTTCCCACCCGCTAACTCTGCCAATTGAGTTAGTATGACGACTGGCCCAAGCCGGAGGCAACGCAGACAGCCGGAGTCGAACCCGGTGTCTCTTGCGTTGGTGACGAGTGCAATGTCCGCTGCGCCACCCAGCCACCTTGATCAGTGTTGGCTTTCATACTTCCAAGAAAGATTTAAGATAAAAAAATAAATGGGTTTTTTTTTCTTGTTTTTTTTGTAGGGTTGAAACTTGTGGTAATGCACCATTAGCATTGGATGGCGACTGCCAGCACTGTACTTACATTACATTTACATTTAGTCATTTAGCTGACGCTTTTATCCAAAGTGACTTACAAGTTCTGTACGACAAGACAGCAAGAAGGGTACAACTATCAGCTGAGTAACAATGTTTATCAAAGTGTTGCGTGTTACAGTGTAGGTTAGTTTATTAGGACAAGTGCATGACAGTAAGGTTAGTCAGGGTTAGATTTTTTTTTATTATTATCATTTCAGATAATGGTTGAAGAAGTGAGTCTTTAGTCGACGGCGAAAGATTGGACGGGATTCGGCTGTCCTAACTGGGGTGGGTAGTTCATTCCACCATTGTGGGGCAAGGACTGAGAATAGGCGGCTTCTCTTTGATGACCCTCCGGGAGCTTGGATAGGAGTAGGTCTGAGGCGGCCAGAAGATGCAGAGCGTAGGGGTCTTGAGGGTGTGTAGTTAAAGAGACCATTGACCGGAGGTAGGCGGGAGCGGTTCCCAAAGGTCTGTGAATACCACGATCACAACACCAGAGGGAGCTCCACAAATCATGTTAAACCCAGATTCGGCTCAAACAAGGGATTAAACACGTTTCGCAATTATGCCACATCAATGTGGAACGCCCTACCCACAGCTGTAAAGGAATGTGAATCACTACCCACTTTCAAAAACACTCTCAAAGAACACCTACGGGAGACTGCAATTTGAAACTGGCCCCTGCAAGTGTCCTAACCCAACCCCCTCCAATGTACAGTAAATGACCAAGTATGGTTTTGTCAATATTCCAATGTAGTATACAGTGTGTCCCCCACCCCACCCACCTCCAATGTACAGTCGTCGCCCCCCCCCCCCCCCCCCCCCCCCAGCAGCGTGTTCATTGTGCTGCTTTTATAAAGCCTCAAATGACGGCTTACAATATTTCATGAAAGCAAAGTGTTTCGTTTGTCTAAGATTTTAAAAGGTTTAAACTTTACAGCACTGACAAAGTTGAACAAAGTGCTGTACAAGTCCCACAACATAAAAAAAATTTAATAAAATGTAACCTGTTAATCTGTAGACCGTTTTCGCCTAAAGGTACATGCCTAAGTAAATGGAAGATTGCTCCACTTCTGCAAGGTCAATTTGCATGTTCTTGGTATCTAGGAACATCTAGGGACCTGGGGGTATGTATTTCCAGTGTCAGAAATATTGTGTCTGTTACTAGGCTGAGTAAATTGTAATGAAGAAAAGGAGAATATGAATTATGATTTATGATTTTTGCATCTTTGATCATGTTAAATCTGCGAGGCACGAGAAAATGCTCACTGAGCTCATTCACCACCTTATCGAGATCATGTGTACAAAAAATCTAAGCAAATGGACCGCGGGAAGATGATTAAACAGAAGGATTTGTAGATACAGTAATTAATGATAATCGATTTTAATTATAAATTCATATTTGACCTTGAACTTGACCTTATTATGGCCAAATCATACATCTATGGATAGGGAAAATGCTCCTATTTCCAATGGCAGGGTTGAATCTGGATTTAGTAATTTCCTTGCGGTTTTTACGATAATTAGCATTTTCCGATAAACATTAACCTCTTAACATCCAAGGGCCCACATGTGGACGATTCTTTGCCCACCTCTAGTGGCTCGGGTGTGCATTTCTTTTAATACAATATATAGATGGAATTAAAGCTTTATTTGTTGCCTGTCGATTGCCCTTTCAGGTGACAAAATCCGCTCAGCGGTTCTCGAGTTACATGCCGATATGTGAGGCGTGCCCCAAAGTACGCAAAAGTACACATTACCACCCCCGACTCCCGGGGCTCTAGCTCCGTCAATCATTTGGCGATCTCGAAAATCTTTGCACAGGGTTGTAGCCAATGAGTGTGGCTTTCCAATGATACCCCATGATATGATAATTGGGGATCTAATACGGTCTCTATTGATCGATTTATGATAAAGAAAAGCAGGGACCCCCTATAGGGGGACCTTAAGGCTTAACGGGACAAAAAAAATTATAATTTTTCTTTTCTTTTTTTAATCTCGAAGCTTCGAATTAAAATCGAATCGCGGCCCGAAGCTTCGAATTCCAAAAAAAAATTCGAAGGTCAGCCCTAGATATATCATCTCACAGGGCTGTAATCACATTGTGATATATCACTCTCACAGTGCTGTAATCATGTTGAGATATATATATAGGTATTTATATTTCTCAGATTTTGCGCGAGCTCCCACGTGAGCGTCTGTATTCCGATCCCCGCGAAAATATTCACAGGGGTAGATCTCGGTCGGTTCTACAACTTCCCAATGCCCTTCCATCAGCGAAAACATCGGGAAAAAAGTTTTGCGCAATGTGGAATGATTTGGGTGATTTTGTGCAAGCTACTACGCGAGCACCCGTGCGCTGATCGACGCTAGATTTCTCCCGTGGGTAGAACTCGTGGGGGGCACAATTTCCCAATGCACTTCCATCAGCGAAAAGGTCGGGCGCGACGTGGAAAAATCTCGCAGATTTTGCGCGAGCTCCCACGCGCGTGCCCGTATTTCGATTTGCGCTAAAATATTCACAGGGGTAAATGTCCTCGAGTTGTGGGACACAATTTCCCAATGCATTGTCCCGTGGGATTATCCCCCCCCCCCCCGCGGCGATATTAATTGAGGGGCGGATTCGCGGTGATGGGGAAATGAAAAAAGGTCACCCGCCAAAGTGGCTGGTAAGAGTAACGGAGTTACACGCCACTGCCGAATTCTACCCGCATTTGGCGGCTGGCGGGTGTTAATGTCAAGCCCTGATTGTTTGTTATACTTGACGTTACTGAGTAGACATGGAGGTGAAGAAGTTATTTACCAGTAGGAGGTCATCACTCAGCACCTCCGTCTTCTCGGCCCTGTGGGGGGGAAACACAAAGCAGAGGTCAAAGGTCAGACTGGCAACATGATGCAAAACATAGGAACTTCAGACCGTAAACAGAAAAATTGCCGCACACCCCAACTACAACGCAAAAATGTCATAATTTAAAAAAAAAAAAAAAAAAAGGGGCCCATATTGTAGAGATGACCTTTCCCTGTGTTTTGAATTTTTTTTACACAATGAGGGGTCGTCTCAACACTGAGGAATTGTGAAATATATACATAGTGCATGTACATAGTCCATTCAGAATGGCAGCCACAATCAACATAGTTAATAACGTGCGTGTATGTATGTGTGAAGAGATCTTTTCTACCTAAAGTTGAATCTAAAATATGTTTCTGACAACATTTGTAACAGTAAGTTTGATATATTACTGGATCTTGAGTCATATTAGATCTGCTTTGTCTAGTTTGACATGAATTTCGTTAAACGGTACAGGCTGGTGCACTGCTCAATCTACGGTAATTATCGTATTTGTACGATAAAAGCAGAATCATTTTGAAAACAGGCACAGAAACAGCCCTTTGAGAACAGAAGTGAAACAGAGGGGTATAGAGGCTGCTGGAATGCATAATCTGAGTGTTTTCTTTCCAGCAAAGACATGTTTAGGGAACCTCAAAGACCTAAATTAACTTGTTAAAAAGGACTACAATATGGGACCTAGCATTTTTATCATAGGGGTGCTATTGATAACATTCAGCCACTATATGTCACACTAGAGCACCAGCATGTTATTTATCCAATCAGGTTGCATTCCATGTGGGGAAATGGGAAGTAGGGAGGGGATACATGCACAAAACATAAAAATAACAACATACATTTTGGACCTGCCAACATTTTTATAAAAAAAGCAATAATTTTATTCTGCACTTTTCCAAAAGCTCTGTGGATGTATTATTATTAGTGCTGTCAATCGATTAAAATATTTAATCTGATTAATCGCATGATTGTCCATAGTTAACTCGCGATTAATCGCAAATTAATCGTTTTCTTTTTTAAACCTTAAACGGATCTTTTTCAAGTTCCAAGTTTTAATACTCTTATCAACATGAGTCAACAAATTCTTGCTTTATGCAGCCATTTAACACAAAAGGATGACCCTCATGCATTGCAAATTTGCATCAAATTCAAAACCGAGTGATGCACAAAATAACTTAAAAGAAAATAATAATTTAAAACAATGAATAAAGTGTGCATGAAATAATAGGGGAAAGAAAACGTTAGGAACTTGTTACATTCACCCACACAAGGGCTAGTAATCACACCCCCCCCCTCTCTCTCACACACACTCCCCCAGCTCTCTTTCTCTCTTGCCCCTTCCTCATCTCTCTCACCCCCCCTCTCTCTCTCCATCTCACACACACACACACACACACACACACACACACACACACACACACACACACACTTCAGAAACAAACAAACATAGTATCAATGAGAGCATCAATAATACACCTGAGTGAAGTCTAGTAAAAAATAAAAATAAGTAAAAAAAAGAAATTAAAAAAAAATCTCAAAAGTTAATCGTGAGTTAAAAAAAATAGTGGCGTTAATAGAATTGGGCGTTAACGCGTTAATACCGCGTTAATTTTGACAGCCTTAATTATTATATATATATTTTTTTAATTATTACGCTACATGAAAATGTTATCCATTAGCACCTCAATGTCCTCAGTGTCTCAATATTTATTATATTTTCTTTCCCAGGAGCATGGATGTCCAGACTTTTTTCTGTGTTGCGTATGGTGTTGTTTTGTCAAGCGGCAAGACTGCAGGACACAGGTGTGCATTTTTTCTGTCAGCTTTGAAGAATGGGGGCGACATCCTCAAAAGATTCACATTGGATGAGATATTCACCTCCGGTGCAGCTGGAAACCAACTTCACCACACACCGTGTTGTTTATGACCTATTTATGAAGTATCAAAAATAGCTTTGCAGTTGTTGAGACAAACATTCTGAATATGAGTTTATATGAATAATATGAGAGTACATTTAGTTAATGTATGAATATAACCTGGAGGACCTGGTGAAGTGAATTCCCATGCCAATTGCCAAGTGTACAGATTTTATAAAGATATTTGAAATGCATATTTAACTCATTGACCGCCACGCTGTTTTCCCATCACTACTCAATGGCGCCAGCGTTATTGGCCATTTTAGCGATGTTTGCGGACCCATCGTGTGTTCTGTATTATAGCTATGGAGACAATAGTATGGCTCATTTGACAGGCATTGTTCATAGTCCAACGCTGACTAACCAGTTAATTTCTACATACTGTAGTTTGTATTCCATGCTAAACATTGCCCCTTTCCAAAATAATCCAGTCTTTTTTCCTAGATCGCAAGATATGGCACATTATATGCATTATGCCCAAATCGTTCGAGTTGCTTGCCTGAAACTCCAAACACTTCCAAATCAAAAAGGTATATACCATATACCATTTTAACTCGAAACTGTGATCATTACCAAAAGCATGTTTTAGGTCCAGTAAAATACGACACTGGGATCGGTACAGAAGCGAGTTTTAGGTAAAAAAAAATACCAGCAGGTTACCTAAGATATACCTTACCTCAGTCAGAAGGTACTCCAAAATGAATAAATCCCAGTCGTCCCATGGCGATCGCAATTACTTGTGTATATTGGGCATGGCTACCATACGGGAAAGAATAGGTCTACGCCAACGTTTATAGTAGAATACACGTAGCGCCCTATAACTCAGCGTTTCAGGAATTATCCTGGATCACTCCTAAACTATTATATTCACCACGGGATAACGCGTGAATGTATGCATGAAAAAATGATCTATTTTTTGCATGTTCGACGGAAGAAAGTCACTGTCAAATGACTATAGTATTGTCTCCATAGCTATAATATAGATATAGCTCCAAACATAGTGAAAATATGTTATGGAAACGTGGCACGTTAGCCACAAGGACCAGACTAATCCCTGGCGCTGAATGTGTTAAGGATGACCTATGTTGTATTGGGCTGTGTTGTCTTTTGTTACTGTGCTGCACTGTGCCGTGTTGTGTTTTGCAGTGTTGTGTATTGTTGTGTTGTTTTGTGTATTGTTATGTTGTGTTTTGCTGTGGTTCCGTGTCTGTTAGATTCACCAAAAAAAACTGTTTCACTGTTTGAAACAAATGCTGTTGCATGATTTAACGAAGCCCTAATATGTGAACAATTCTCTTGTGGAGCAAAACTGCATTTTATTTCAATGAAACAAGCCACAACTTGCAGTAAAAATATCAAGCTGAAAGAATGTGAGATTGAGGAGTGTGGTGTTCGTGTTTTTGTGACTCACATAATGTTGGTGAATCTGGTGGACCGGACCCACAACATTTGAGGGATTTTAAAACAATAAAGCCTAAAAGATGTTAACTTTAACAGCATAGATGGTTAATATTTGCCATTTACCTCTGCTAGATCAAATTTATCAATACAATTGTGAGCGTGTGTGTGTGGGGGGGGGGGGGGGGGGGGGAATCCAGCCTTCTAACTGTGGTGCTATGTAAAGTTTAAACCCCTTACAAAGAATGAACTTTACTGACATGAAAGAATTGACTGACTGTCAAAGAATGAACTTTACTGACATGAAAGAATTGACTGACTGTCAATCCTCCCCCTCTCTCTCTCTCTCACAAACCCATCACCACCTGTGCCTGTGGCTGCTTTCCACTAAGGACCTGCCGACAGAATCATCCTCCCAGTCAGGATGAGACACTTCCTGCTCTGTCATGTCCAGCCTGTTTGTTATGGCAACAGGGAGAGGTGGGGGTGAGGTGCTGAGTGGGCTGTTGATGTCACAAACACACCACACGCACTAAGTGGGAAGGGTGGTGTCTGGACAGTTTCCCCATGCATATTTATTTGTGGCAGTCCACCACAATATCAAGACAGACCCACCACAAATAGATTTCTGGACAACACATTACCAGCTCTGTATGCTCTTTATTATCTGATAACCTAACATTTTTATTCGGCCAGGGTAGGTTCACTCACTTCGCTGAACATGCCAACATGGGATGCCATTTTTCAGCAACGCCCTTCTTCACATTCACACAGACATTCATACCCTTGGAGCTGCCCAGAATAACCACAGTCTGACCAGTATAACCACAGTCTGACCAGAATAACCAGTCTGACCAGTATAACCACAGTCTGACCAGAATAACCACAGTCTGACCAGTATAACCACAGCCTGACCAGAATAACCAGCCGGAGGGAACGGGAGATGGTTATTCATTCACTTCCCCGCCCAAAGTTTTCCAGCCTGCTTCTCTAACCTTTAGAAACCTGCGAGCATTGACCACTGCAACACTTCCAGGAACTCTTGATATGCAACAAAATGTCAACATCATCCACATTACGACATAATGCACAATGTTCTATTGTGGTGGGTCCAATAACGTGTAGGCGCCCAGAGAGTAGGGATGAAAACAAAATTGCTATTCGATAGTCACTGGGAACTATTAGAATACTAATCTTCCACGTTAACACATGGTTGTGTTTTTACTTAATAGCAAACGTGAGATAATCCAACAAGCGAGCTAGCTGGCTGCGGTCATTGCTAACCGCTAATGCTAGCAGACCAAGCGAAAGTGGCAACATGGCAAACCAACAAAACGTTGCTACAATGCAACATCTCCAGTCTCTCTTTCTTCATCTTTCTTTTCTGCTCTGTGCTCTCTAGGGCTGTCTTAAATACTTCGAAGCTTCGTTCGATGGCACAAGCTTCGAACATAAAAAAGAAAATCGATATATATTTTTTTATTCTTTTTTTTGCCTCCAAAATCTTGCGCCTCCATTCCAATGAAACGAAAGTAAGCGGCGCCTCGACTCCACCTCTCTACAACAAGCACGTGGAGATTATCTGTGTTGAAAACAACAAGGACATGTGCAGCAGACATGTCGACGAAGAAGTCATCAGACGTGTGGTTACACTTTAAAATATGCAAAGACAATGCTCAAAAAGCCGAGTGCCATATATGCCAGAAGAAAATGGCATATCACAACTCTACAACAACTTGTCAAATCACCTAAAAAATGTAAGTATCGTTGTACACGACGGCGACGCCACACAAAACATTAATAAGGCGCCTATGCTGCTATGACTAATGTGTATGGCTAATTTAATTGTAATCATCTGCTTTTGTAGGTGCATTGTCTGATATAATTATAAATGATAAATTAAATATAATATAATATAATTGTTTGCTTGATAGACGAAGGTTGCAACATAATTATGTAATGTCATGTCGTTGGCTGTGAGAGCAGCCCCACTGCACCCAGGCAGCGCAGCCGAGTGAAACCTTGTTGGCTGCGTCACAGTCACGAAAGGGGCTACTTAATTAATTAATCCAATCCACTTTATTTATAGAGCACATTTAAAAACAACAAAGTTTACCAAAGTGCTGTACAATTCTCACAACATAAGATACAAATATATATATATATATATATATATATATATATATATATATATAATTAATATACATATTTTTTTTCTCAAAGCTTCGAATTAAAACCGAAGCTCGGCCCCGAAGCTTCGATTGCCAAAAAAAGCTTTGAAGGTCAGCCCTAGTGCTCTCCCAGCTGTTAACAGACTGTTATGCTAGCTAGCGAGCTGTTCAGCGGTGTAACAGTTAATAGAGTCCCCGCTCAATACACTACATTTTTTGACTAAATGATATTCGCATAAACTAATCTATTTCTTTTATAATTTCATGAATATTTGTAATATTCAAAAACCAATGCCCATCCCTACCAGAGAGGTGTTGTGTCTTTGTTTGCTTTTCCCCATGTCGGTCCCCCAAAACACCTCTGCAACTATTCAACATGGAGCCATGAAACCAAAAGCAGAACACTCGGCGTGTGATTACATTTAATCTGTACTGGCCGGTGGCCACGAGAGGCTATTATGAGCTCCAGGGCCTCCAGCTGCCTCGTTAAAACTACATTGCTCATGTTTTCATTTCGTTCCATTTCAGTTTATGTGGTGGAAGAGGTACCCTGATCCTTTAAGTGTACTACTCACCTTATAATATGTATTGGTAAACGAAAGAAAATGTAGAAACCCGGAAAGACTACTAGTTAAGTAACTCTGTAGGTCAAGCTAAAAAGTAGGGATGCCCCAATCACGTTTTTTGCCACCGATACCGATCACCGATTGTCTTGAGCCATATCGGCCGATACCGATCCGATATAGATCGTTTTTGGTATAAAAAAAAATTATATAATCATACTTGTAGTTGTATTATCTGCGAGACATCGCCACCACGCAACAAGTAAAAATGCTCGCTATCTGCAAACAGCTCCACTGTCTGTGTGTACTCGAGTAGCCTCCAGCTACGGCCAGGATTCTCCGGCGCTGCAGCTGGACCCTATTGGTATAAATCACATTCAGCATGCCCTCAGCTCGAATACGCATCGAATCAATGTTATAAGACATTGATATCAGGAGCTATCTGTAGCTACTGCTAGCCGGCTAGATAACGTTAAGACAACGCCTCAGTGAACTATTTAGTTTAGAGCTAACGTGAGGTTGTGAGCTAACGTGAGCTACCGAGTCAACGGAGGTAACTTATCATGCACTCGACTATTGCTGGAGCATTTGTTGATATCAGCAGCTATCAGTAGCTAGCCAGCTAGATAACGTTAGACAATGCCTAAAAGTGAATAGTTGACTGGGTCATTTAGTTTAAACAGTAACGTTAGCTCGGTAGGTAGCCAACGTTAGCTCACGTTGCATGCACTAGAGCAGACTGTTGCCGGAGGCAGCTGGAGCCTCTTGTTTACATGGGTGCGGGAGGAGCAGGAGGAGGAGGAGGAGCCGTACGCTGCAAGCAGCTCTGTGTTTCTGAGAGAGAGTCAGCAGTGAGATCTCCGCTAAGAATTGGATCATGTTTTTCGATCGGTTTTGACGATCGGCGAAAATAAAGCATTATCACCGATCACCGATCTCATATTTATACTGAATATCGGCCGATACCGATCGCTGGCCGATCGATCGGGGCATCCCTACTAAAAAGGGCTTGTGATCTAGTTATGGTTGCCCAGATGGTTTCCCATTTAAGTTAGCTGGCTTAATGTTAAATAGCATGTTGCTTTCATGAATTGATAGCATGCCAATGCTTATTGTGGAATGTTAATGTGTCAGGAGTGTCCTTTTTTCAGCTTCAGATGTACCATTTTATTTGTTATACGAGTTTTAGTGCACCCTCTCTGAGCACAGCCAACTCTCAGTATGGTGAGGGGGCGTGGCCTTGTGTTCATTGAAAGGACCATCCTGGATGAGTCTGTACAAACAAGTGAATGACAGCTGACCATCCTGGATGAGTCTGTACTAACAAGTGGATGACAGCTGACCATCCTGGATGAGTCTGTACTAACAAGTGAATGACAGCTGACCATCCTGGATGAGTCTGTACTAACAAGTGAATGACAGCTGACCGTCCTGGATGAATCGGTACTAACAAGTGAATGACAGCAGATCTTAAAAATAGAACACTGGTGTAAAGTAAACGTGTCATGCGTTGTTAACCCTTTCAGTGCCACGGACGACATATCTCGTTTTATCAGCCCCCCCCATTGAGTGCCCACGACGACAAATATCGTTTTATTTTTTTATTAGCGATCTTCAGCGAATTCATATTTCATCAACAGAGTCTCCCGTTGGTACACCAGCCCCTGCAGGAGCTCAGATTGAAAAAAAGCGCCCCCTATCATCTATCCCTGTGTAACTGCAGGTCAGTCGCTTAGACTGACCTGGGATCTGTAGATCTGTGTGGGGGGAGCCAACTGGCTCCTTGTGCTGGCGAGCCGTCTGATGAACATGGAGCAGCCTGGATTATATATTCACAGCAGCCAATATTCAATCAATCAACGCGATCGATATTTGGAATGACAATCAGGAATTGGAATAATCTTTTTGGAGAACATCTGATCTAAGGTAAGGAGTCTATTTTACCAGTCTTGGGGTAATCTGAGCTGTATTCGCTGAGATAACAGCGTGTCCCCCATGTGTGATGTGGCTGTTTGGCTGTGATCGCTGATGAGGAAATAAGAGAATCGATTTTTCAGCTTGAGTCTATAGCGTGCATACGTACACATATACTATCGATAATCTAGCGTTTATTTGAAAACGATTCATAAATAGGCCGAAAAATGACAACGTTTTTGTGTATTCTAGAATATTCCAGTAAATGTCTTTTATCATGGAATCTTTATATTTTCCTTGAAAACGAGGGCTTTTCAAAATGCTATCAAACGAAAATGAACCGATAAAAAAACAATCCGTTTCGACAATGTTGACTGCAAACAAGTCATTGATAAGCGACGGGCAGATTAGACGCATAGTCATAATTTAAAACATAGATTAGGCATTTTTAACGCTAACATTGAAGTGGATGGTGGCATTCAACGGGGTAAATCAACGTTAATCAAAGGCACTGTTAAGGTTCGTAATAGTTTTTCAACCTCATCATGAAAGACACAATAAGCAAACAATATTAAAACAAATATCAAAATAGTCCAAGGCCATTCATCCTAAATAATGATATTACATTTAGATTCTATAATGAATTCCATAAGAACGTGCATAAATAATAGTACCAAACCATTAGACATTGACAATATGGAAAATGGTCACGAGAGGCACTGGACTTATTCCACATTTTCTCAGGAGCCTGTATCGCAAACTGAACTCAAGTTGAAAGTCTGAATAAGACTACCTTGAGACACACCTCCATTTGGAGGGAACACCTCCCCAGGACAGATGCGCAACTGGTTTTAAGCAGAGATATTTATTATCAGAGTTTGGACAGCAGAGTGTTAGTGGCTTATGACTAGAGTTGTTCCGATACCGATACCAGTATCGGAAATGCCTCAGATACTGCCTAAAATGCTGGTATCGGCGAGTACCCTCTAATTCTGCGCTCCGATACCATATGACGTCATTTATAAACAACACGTGCGGTATCCTCCTACTGAGAGTGAGCATTATAAAACAAACGTGTTTTTAAATAGACAGTGAATTAAAAGTGTCAATGCTGTTTGTCATTTTAACAGCAGATACTTTCTTAAATGCCATCGTCCAGACAGCAGTGTGACGGGGAGCTCTGATGTATTCGCTTGCTGGTGTTATTAACATTAGCTGAAGAGCTAACCGAAAAGCTAGTTTTAGCTTTAACGTTACCTTGGCTAAAGTTGGGGCTATTCCTAATCCAGCAATAATGGCTGCAGACCTGCAAGCAAAGTACAGCAAGTTGGCAAATGAGTATTCCAAGGTAAATCACTTTTTCACCAGTAACGTTTCCATCTAACCTAGCTCGCGTTAACTGCTAGCTCATGCTAACGTGGCTAACTGATCAACCTCTCCCACACATGCACGCAATTAATGACATAATGCGGACAGCCATGATACCGGTGACAATGTTTAGCTTTTAGTGCCAAATGATACGAGTCTGAGGCGGAGTCTCAAAAGAGAATGTTGAATATTTATTGTGCATTAACAATCACAGCCTCTGCTACTACAGTAGCTAACCTAAACGGAGCCGACTGGATAGGAAGTGCAACAACGTGTAACCTCTGTGCGGAATCAATGTCACAACAACCTTTCCGTGGGTGAACTCATTGAGCATACATTAATACTATTACTAATCTATACAATCACCTGTTGTTGAATAAATACCCTTACTTTATAGTTATTACTAAAAAACAGTATATATAAAACGGTAGCTGTAAAAGAAAAAAAAATGTATTCAAAGTTTTATCATTTATATAATAATAATATATTTTTTTTAAATGTATGCACTGGTATCGGATCAGTATCGGTATCGGCCGATACCCAAAGCTTAGGTATCGGAATCGGATCGGGAAGGAAAAAATTGTATTGGAACATCTCTACTTATGACTATGATAACGTAGTCACAACATGGCCATCCATACAATCCAACCTGGCCAGACTCTGGTAATATTTGGCTCTGTGCACTTATCTCAAGTCTGAACTGGGTCAACAAATTGTACCCCATTTTGGGGAGCACACCACCTACGGTCTACATATCTAACCTACAGGTCTACATGTCCAACCTACAGGTCTACATGTCCAACCTACAGGTCTACATGTCCAACCTACAGGTCTACATGTCCAACCTACAGGTCTACATGTCCAACCTACAGGTCTACAGGTATACATGTCCAACCTACAGGTCTACATGTCCAACCTACAGGTCTTGGTTCCTTTAAGGCAGGGCTATTCAACTAAATTGTTCAGGGGGCCACATTGTCAGAAACCCAAGGGGCCAGGGGCCGGACTGCCACGGCGCCTCCCCGTGCTATGAATATATGTACACTTGACACAACACGCAACCACATTTTCACAACTTTTATTTAACTACATTGCAAAAGTAGTATACTTTTCAAAAAAAGTGCTTCATTTATGTGCCACATCTGCAACATCTCCTGCAAAAAGTGCTTAATTTATGACTGTGCAACAACTGCAACATCTCCTCTTCAACATTTCAATATAAAAATAAAATAAAAAACAAACAAGTGCATGATGTGCATCTGAACATTCTAACATCAACACTTGAACAAAAAAACACATTTATAGTGCAGCTGAGCTTATGAAAAAGTGCTTCATGTCTGTGCAACAACAGCAAATCACAGCATCTTATTAGCACTTATTGTCCACTCTTAACTCTCAAACATCAGGGGGGTGGGGGGCAGACAGGCCTAGCCTACATACACACATCTAATGAGAGCGATTGCACTTCGTTGACTGGGCAATGGCAGAGAAAGAGGGTTCATAGGAAGTGAGGGCTACCCGCAAACAGTGATGCAAATGCTCATTTGTCAAGGAGGCACGGTTGCTTGTTTTAATGGCATTCATGTGAGAGAAACTGGATTCACAGGTGTATGTTGAGCCAAACATTGTTAGCACAGATATTGCCAGCGTTTTTATTTTGGGGAATGTCTTGACATGAATACACTTTATCCAAAATGTTGTGGTGGATTCATTCTCAAGTGCCTGCTTCAGAGCAGATGATGCTTGCATGTCAATTATTTCAAGTTGCAGGAGACCTTCATCAATGTGAAGTGATGCAAGGAACTCTTGTCCTTTTGTGGAAATAGCAGCTACATTGGCAAATGGGTTGCTCACAAAATGCATCAATTTTCTGGACATGTCAAATTCATCAAATCGACTTGCAAAGTTTTCCCTCAATTTATCAATGAAATCTGTCATTAATTGAGTGACTTTTGGCTCAATTGTGCGTGTTAACGTTGACATAAAAAAAAAAAAGTAAAAAAAAAATATTATCATGTAATCTTTGGCGGGCCGGTCAGAATCATCCCGCGGGCCGGATCTGGCCCGCGGGCCGCCAGTTGAATAGCCCTGCTTTAAGGTTTCTGCTTTAAGGTGACTGATTTGAGAGGACTGCTTTAAGGGGGCTGCTTTAAGGGGGCTGCTTTAAGGGGGCTGCTTTAACACTTTCCCGGCCACTTGGATATCACTCTAGACGGCCAGCATTTCATAATAGACTTGCATAGTTCGTGAGGCTGTTTGTAGAGCTAAATCTATACTAGTATTGCTATCTGTCCATTCTCATTGTCAATTGAGACCATAAACTGTCCCTTCAAAATGGCTTAAAGAAAAAAGAAATCAGCAATACGTTCTCATTTTATAGCGCCGTGAATATAAGCGTTATAAGGGATTTCGGCTGGGATATTTCCTGGAAGGCGAGATAAAGGCCGCTAAGCTACTAACGTTATATCCAATGGCATTTCGGTTATACAGAAGCTAAAGCTAAAACTCAAACTGCATATGATCGGTATGATGGTCCACCACGAATGCATGAAAGGGGGGGGGACGGGGGGGGACGTCGTTTCTGATTAGTGATTACCAATAACCGTGTTAGCCTCATTAATTGATTGAGTGGATGGCTATCAAAACAATGCCTGATCAGCGTGTAATTTACGTGAAAACGATCTTACCGTGGGCCGGTTGGATCCCCCCGAGCATTTCCCAGTTATCGATTGCCATCTGGTAGATCGATATGTCCATTGGCTGATGATAAATTCCTTTACTGCCACGTGAAATCCGCGTCCCAAAACGTATTCCAAGCTACAGGCATAGACCACCGTAACACTTCCGGGATTCTGAAATCAGGGAGGAGATTGCGGGGGGGTCAAATGAATGAATGTGGACGAGAGCCGTGATGTAAGTGGTTGCCGATACGGCTGTGGGGGTGCTAGAGACATGATCGAATAGACGTTTATGCGCCTCGCTCTCCTGAACACGGCGTGACCCATAACTAATCGATCAGAACTAAATCGGCAGAGAAAAAGCCCATTTTAAAGCACCTATTCCGCATGGACATGCGCAGAGTGCCCATGGAGTCTGGACGACGCGAGATGACGCTCGAATGAATGTGGACTGTTCCATCAGAGGGGGGAGCTTCGATGGTCATGTAAGTGGCTACAGACCGCTGCACTTAAATATAAACATTAGTCTACCTGTAGACTCAATGAGGTAATTGTAGATGTCGCCATAAGACGCGTCTGGCCATTTAGTGGGATCATTTTTTCATTATCCTGTTCGGCTGGCCACCGAAGCTCCCCCCTCTGATAGAACAGTCCACATTCATTCGAGCGCCATCTCGCGTCGTCCAGACTCCATGGGCACTCTGCGCATGTCCATGCGGAATAGGTGCTTTAAAATTGGCTTTTTCTCTGCCGATTTAGTTCTGATCGATTAGTTATGGGTCACGCCGTGTTCAGGAGAGCGAGGCGCATAAACGTCTATTCGATCATGTCTCTAGCACCCCCACAGCCGTATCGGCAACCACTTCCATCACGGCTCTCGTCCACATCCATTAATTTGACCCCCCCGCAATCTCCTCCCTGATTTCAATGTAACGCGGAAGTGTAGTGGTCTATTGCTTCAGGTGAGTAGAAAACTACATTGGAAATCCAGAAAAAAAAAAGACAACTTCTGCCACAGGGAACACTGCATTATCGATACAGCGCCCCTAAGAGGATCTGGCCGGTAATGCACTTTTTCGAATTCAAAGAGTAGGGTACATCTGCAGTGCAGCTCGGCGACCTTGAATAGGTTATTAAAATGGAATAAAAGCTAAAACAACCTTGCCACGGAGATATCCGTGGTTGGTCCCTTAAGCATGGATTCGAAACACGGATATACGTGGCCCGTCCCGAATGTGTTAAGAGGACTGCTTTAAGAGGACTGCTTTAAGGTGGCTGCTTTAAGGTGGCTGCTTTAAAGTGACTGCTTTAAGGCTATGTGTCCACTAAAAACCTTTTTTTCAAGGTGGACCGCTTTGAAAAAAGAAGAAAAAAAAGCTCAGAGCGTTTTTCTGAGGCTCGCGCCAGCCGCGGCTCCGCCCCTTCCTCGATGAGTTAAATTGATGAGCGCGCTCCTTTCCCAAAAGTTTAACTAGTTTCAACTTTATGAGCTGGGAGCGCTCCGACCAAAAACGCTGCCGCCCAGAGCTCATAAAACGCGAGGCGCGTCGCTGGGAAGAGGAGCGCGCCTGTCGCTTCTCCAGCATAGAAATTAATGACAGAAAGGAGCTGACAACTCATAAAACGTCCCTGGTGGACACAAGCCCTAAGGTGGCTGCTTTAAGGTGACTGCTTTAAGGTGACTGCTCTGAGGTGACTGCTTTAAAGTGACTGTTTTGCCGTCGCTACCATTAGACTATGGAACTGCCTTTCTCAGATGAAATCAGATCAGCCAATTCAGTCTCCGATTTCAAGAAGCTCCTACAATTCCTCCTTTATTCAGACATGAATCTGTTATAGGCTGAGAAGAAGTCTTTATTTGTCATGAAAACCCTTGCGAGCACGGGGAGAACATGCACACTCCACACAGAATGGCCCGGGAGAAACCCAGGACCTTCTAGCTGTGAGGCGACCGTGTTAACCACTACCACGTCCACTACACCACCGTGGCCTATATCGTGCGGCTGTGTGTGCATTGTTATTTGTCTTCATGAAATTGCTCTTTTTCTCCTACAAGTTTTATTTCCATGAAAACAAGTTCATGAAGGACTGTGTTACTCACTCAACTGTATTGAAATATACATAGAGGTGTACTATTGCAACAGGACATGTGGGATATACATGAGGGCCACCATAACGTACCCCCCCTCCCCCAAGTAATGAAAGCCTCCATAGTTAAGTACATTTTCGCTGCATTTACAGCAAAGAAAAACACTTAATGTAAATGTGCTCTGGGATGGAGAGTAATCATTAGTCCCTCGTCCCTGGGTTCTAATACTGCTGAGCCAGCAACACCAGCAGCACGTGAGATCATCCCTCAGCCACACCCACATAGACACACATACTCTGCCTATACATGGTTTCCCTCCCAGTAGTAGGGAGCGTGCCAACAATAGGCCTAAAGCTCACTGGGATCAATTAACCCTCTCTCACACTAGAGTTATGACCCAATACTGCTCTATGTCTGAGAAACAAGACCTTTATATAGCACCCTGCTCACATTAGGCCTACCTCAGCCCTGCTTTAAACAAAAAGCATCACTCTTATGGGAGAAAGCACCCGTGTTCACTTTCAAAGTGCTGCACTGTGCTGCTTCTAGCCCATTGTGTGTGACAGTGTGCGTGTGCATGTGTGTGTGTGGGGGGGGGGGGGGCATGTTAATGACCACAAATGTTAATTGTGGATCAAAGAACATTTCGTTCATCATTTAAGGAAACAGAAAAAACAGCCCTCGGAAGTTAAATCAGTCAAGATGTTCTGAGCTTAGAATTTCTAAAGTTGGAAGGTTCCATCTTAGTTTCTATCTTCTACAGCTTAGTTGTGACTGAGGAATTGTTTTAAGACCCCATACAGCAAAACAATGAAAGAAAATGATAATAATAATTTGCATTTGGTTTGCCCAATTAAATAAACATGTTCACAAATGAAACAGTTGTTGTCACTCACACACACACACATACTACAAAATGCAATCCTAGGGTGACACAACCAATGTAAAAAAAAAAATAAAAAAAAATCATGTTATTATATGTTGTTTCACTTGACATGTATGACTTAAGGCCCAGGGAATGATAATTTATACTCTTAGTCTTATCAGTAAAGTCACTGTAAGCACACTGGCCTGTTAACCTCCCAGCTGTTAGGTGTATACATCTCTACCATGTCACATGATATTCACGGGTTTGAGCTTCTTGTAATCAACTGACAGTGAATAGATGATGGTTGATGAGGAAGACGATGATTAAGGTTAACACTTTCAGTGCCAGCAGGGGGCGCACGATTTAGTGCTTGAATGCCCAGCATCCACTTCAATGTTAGCGTTAATATCGCCTAATCTATGTTTTAAATGTGTCTAATCTGCCCGTCGCTTATCAATGACTCATTTTCCAGTCAACATTGTCGAAGCGGATTGTTTTTTTATCGGTTAATTTCCGTTTTATAGCATCTTGAAAAGCCCTCGTTTAAGGAAAATAAAAATATTCCATAATAAACGGAATATTCTAGAATACACAAAAAAGTTCTCATTTTTCGGCCTATTTATGAATCGTTTTCAAATAAACGCTAAATTATCGATAGTATATGTGTACGTATGCACGCTATATAGGCGATCTGATATCTGATCTGATATATTTCCTGATCGCTCGCACAGCCAAACAGCCATATCACACATAGGGGAAAAGCTTATATCACCGTGAAAACAGGTCTGATTATCCTAAGACTGGTAAAATAGATTCCTTACCTGAGATCAGATGGTATCCAAAAAGATTATTCTAATTCCTGATCGCCATTCCAAAAATCAATCCTTTTATTGATCCATCGCTACATACTGTAAACACATATTACACGCTGTTCTGATGGTCCACAATGACTGGGATCATCTCCGGTTACATGCGTGAGAAGTAAAATGTGGATTCCAGATTTTTTTTTCTCATCCATTTTCATTGAGTCCATTCCAAAAGGGTGCATTACCATCTGGGAGACGATAGGGGGCGCTTTTTTCACATCTGAGCTCCTGATGGGGCTGGTTTCCCAACGGTAGACTCGGTTGATGAAATATGAATTCAGATTGCTAATTAGTGATGCACCGATGTGAAAATTGTGGCCGATACCGATAACCGATATTAATATTGCTGTTCTGGCCGATACCGATATTTACCGATGTCGATATCTCTGTATAGAAAACACTTTTTTATGATAATCAAATAAAGAGCTATTTTCCAAAACGCATAATTTTTGTACTTTTGTAACTTATTTTCAGAAATGACTGATATTTTGAAACTATTTAAGGCCAAAACATGTAAAAAGAAAAAGAAAAACATTTAAAAAAAAAAAAAAAACATTTTTTTTTTTATTTTTTTTTTTAATATCGGCCCTATCTTGATATCGGTCCGATACCGATGTGTAAAAAAACGGCCATATCGGCCGATATTATATCGGCGGCCGATATATCGTGCATCACTATTGCTAATAAAAAAAGAAATCACGATAATTGTCGCGCTGGGCATTCAGGGGGCGGGGCTGATAACACGTGTTATGTCGTGGCTGGCATCCAAAGTGTTAAGGCTAAGTTAAGATTAAGTGAAGGCTGGTTTTGGCTTGTATGCAGCAGGGTGGTCATCGATACAAGGGATGTTCCAATATGAACATTTTTGCCGATACGATAACCAATATTAACATTTCTGTTATGGATGATAACTGATATTACAAATGTGGATATGATCTGTATAAATAAGACACATTTCTATAAGAATCACATTTTGTGCATAAATCTTTTTGTACATACTGAATAGACAAATAGACAATGTTAACCCACAATCCTGTGCTGAGTCATTGTCACATGCAAGTAACGTTACCCAGACAAACTCTGTGTGTAACGTTAGTTATGTTACCCAGACAAACTCTGTGTGTAACATTACCCAGACAAAATCTGTGTAACGTTACCCAGACAAAATCTGTGTAACGTTACCCAGACAAACTCTGTGCGTAACGTTACCCAGACAAACTGTGGCCAAGTAACGTTACCCAAACTCTGTGGCCAAGTAACGTTACCCAAACAAACTCTGTGGCCAAGTAACGTTACCCAAACAAACTCTGTGGCCAAGTAACGTTACCCAGACAAACTGTGGCCAAGTAACGTTACCCAGACAAACTGTGGCCAAGTAACGTTACCCAAACAAACTCTGTGGCCAAGTAACGTTACCCAGACAAACTCTGTGTGTAACGTTACCCAGACAAACTGTGGCCAAGTAACGTTACCCAAACAAACTCTGTGGCCAAGTAACGTTACCCAGACAAACTCTGTGTGTAACGTTACCCAGACAAACTGTGGCCAAGTAACGTTACCCAAACAAACTCTGTGGTCAAGTAACGTTACCCAGACAAACTCTGTGGCCAAGAGAAAAAACACACAGTGGCAGCTAGACAGAGAAATAATCATCACCGGCCCAGTTTGCTCATCGGACCGATGCAATCAATAAGAAATAACTATCACGAGACGATATATATCTGCCCAGTTTTCGATATCGATACATGAAAGAAACTAAAATAATCACTATCATCCGCTGATACCAATACAGGAACCAATATATTGCGCATCCCTTGTTGATACCGAGGTTGTTCTGATGCCTAATTTTAATTATTATTATTATTATTATTATTATTATTATTATCTTCATTCTGGTTATTTATTTACAAGTAACCCGACACAAACCTAGAATCTAAGGAGGAGGTGGTAGTGGTGGGATGCAAGAAGACAGCTTGGAGAGCTGTCAGACGCAGTTTAAAGAATACGATTGGAGAATGAAAGAAAGCTAAGAAGGGGTGATGATTGGCTGTAGTCTTTGAATGAACGTGAGCTGATAGGAGGCTCAACAGTAGTCGTTTAAGGGAGTCAGCTGAATCCTCAAGCTCTTCCCCGGCCCCCACAGACTCCAAGTCATAGATTTAGCTACAATATAATACACTTTGATTGAATAACATATGATCAATATCATACAATATATTGTGATCAATCATGTGATAACATGTAGTCTCATCAAGTCACACATGCTGTATGTGCAGCCAAAGCGAGGTTTAGAGAGCAGTTGTATAATGAAGCCCAGCAGAACACTGGAATGAAAAACCAGAGGCACCATTCTTTGAATCTGTTCAGAAAAGATCAAAGTGTATTCTGATCTATTTATTTGTTTCACAACAGCCAATATCAATGATCTAAATCGGTATGTAAACTGAATCAATTGAAAGGGATTGATGGAATCGTTGGAGCAATGATCCAAATCAGTGTATGATCATATCCCTGTGTGTGTTATTATGGAAAAATCATATGTTCACCCTCTTACATTCCTAGTGTAATATTCCTTTACTCCATTTACGATAAACCAGCATACTGGCATGGCATCAATTATCTAGCATACAGAGAGCATGTTTTGTCTGGAACCACTCTAAATGACCAACTCTCGCATAACAAAATATTAGGGACTAGCCAGATGCAGCTTATCAGTATTCATCTGAGAACTGCCTGACTTTTCTTCTGTATGCAAAACCTTGATTTCTTTTACTACAAAGTACTGAAAGTATCCTTGGGCTCTGGGCTCACTTTGCAGGTTGTTTTCTGCTCTCTGTATCAAACTGAGACTCAGTGATAAACTATCTTTTTTTCCTATCCATTGACTCAATCTAAATTTCTGTAAGCTCACTGGACTTGGTAAAATAATTTTGCAGTATAATAAAACAGTGTGCAGTATAATAAAAACGAGAAAACTTGCACATAAATCGCTGACGGGAGACGACAAATAGGAAACCATGCAGATCCAGGCCACTAACTGTGCATGCGTCAGACAAAACGTCCCGTGTGACTAAGAGAGTGAGTGATCCCAATTTGCCAGGCATAGCCCCCAAAAACTAAATCCACACACACAGGTCTGCTGAGTATATTAAAGATATGACTATCTGACCTACTAGGAGCTACTTCTGCTTGAAAACTATATACAGAATACATCATCTACCAGACTACCAATATAAAGATGTATATATGCCAAAAAACAAATACACAAGGAGTGTTTTTAGAATGTCAATGAATTAACACACCACCACCCTATCCTCCCTAAAGCCTTTTCACACAAACCTCACATACACATGCCAGTGTGACTAAGCCTGCTACCACTTTTTATGTACGCCAGCGACAGAGCTGTGTGTCGTACCCCAGCCCCTTGCTGCCTCCGTCACGACCCATGGAAACACTTAATGTTACTCCACAGAACCTTCCCCGCCCTGCCCTGCCCTCTTCCTGAGCCAAACAAGAGACCCACATCGGCCACCACAGGGTGGACACACTGGACAGTGGACATGCACGCAACTGAGAGATTTGGTTCGATTGTGTGACTCAGATTAAAGTCGTCCTGAGCATCCTATGGGGAAATCCAACTGATATTCAAGTTCATACTTCTCTTATCAGGCATTCAAGCTTTTACTTTGGTATTCTTCCTTAGCAGTGTACTACTGGTACGGTACCTGTGTGAGTTCATGTAAGCTCTTGCTGTTTCACCTGAACAGGCCAGATGTTGAAATGCAGATCATGAGAATGGGAGCAGTATCATCCTGCAGGTACATCGTTTACAGTAGCTGCAACTAATGACTATTTTGGTAGTCAACTAATCTGTCGATTATTTTTTCGATTAGTCGACTAATCGAAAAACAATTACATTAAACATTTTTTTTTTTTTTTTTTTTTTGCACTACCTATCTTTGTGAAAGTGGCTTCTCAGCTCTGGTCCAGCTGAAGACAGAGCAGAGGAACAGATTGGACATTGAGCATGACCTCAGAGTTGCTTTGAGACTCTTGTCAGGACCAAACATCCCCAGTTATCCCATTAGTTCCCCCAAACTTACTGTCGGTCTGTTATTTAATTAAAAAAAAAATGTTAATGACTAATCAACGCAACAATTCCTCGTTGACGATTTTTTATAATCGTCGATTATGTCGACTAATCGTTGCAGCCCCAGTATATCTCTACCTACAGTACATCCTGCAGGTACATCGTTTACAGTACATAGTTTACAGTATCTCTACATACATACTGCAGACATAGTTTACAGTGATCTACATACAAACTGCAGACATAGTTTACAGTATAGTTTACAGTATCTAATAAGTATCTCTACATACATAGTTTACAGTATATCTACATACAAACTGCAGACATAGTTTACAGTATATACATAGTTTACAGTATCTAATAAGTATCTCTCTACATACATAGTTTACAGTATATCTACATACAAACTGCAGATGTACATAGTTTACAGTATATCTACAAACATAGTTTACAGTATCTATTATCTAATAAGTATCTCGTATACATAGTTTACAGTATATCTACATAGTACATATAGTTTACAGTATCACTATCTACATACATATAGTTTACAGTATCTCTAGTCTACATACATACATACATACATACATACATACATACATACATACATACATACATACATACATACATACATACATACATACATACATACATACATACATATACATACATACATCTACATTAGCCAACTTGGCTAAACTGGCATATTTACAGTCAAATGTTCCTTAATATGCACTGTCTCTGTATTTTAAACCAATAAATACAAATACAAATACATACATAGTTTACAGTATCTATACAGTTTACATCATGTATACACATAATAGTTTACAGTATCTCTACATACATGTAGTTTACAGTATATCTACATACATAGTTTACAGCAGGGATCGGCAATAGGCGGCCCGCGGGCCGAAATGGGCCCGCCAGCAATAATTTCTGGCCCGTCAGGTTATTTTGAGAATATGATGTTTATTTTACGCGCAGGAAATATTCACTCGTTGTGACGCCAGAGTGTCTTTTGAAGCTGTATCTATCTATTCATCATATCTATGGCTGTCACTATAGCCAATTGAAATGCTAGAAATGGTCACATGGACTGGGAGAACCAATGGAATTTCACTTTCACTTCCGCGTTTGGGATGCCGGCGAGCGAACGTTTGCAAAAACAAAACAAACGTCTTTAAATAACTTCTTTGCAATGCAACGGGGAAATATGATGAGCCAGAAGAGGAGCCTACAACCTATAAAGCTTATTTTAATAAACAGGTGTCATTCTTAAAATACGGGTTTATCGCAACAGGTAACTCTTGCAATAAGCAACCGGTGACTCTCGCTTGTTGACATGGCAACACGAGCAAGCAACTGTGTTCAAGTTGGGTGGGCATTCAACGCGAGTGGACATTTAACATGTTATTAACATGGATTTTGGAGGACCGAAGCAGAAACAATATCAAGTCCAGGGCAGGGCTGCCTGCATTATGCCGGTGAGTGTTGTGTTTTAATAATAATAATAATACATTCGATGTATAATACACCCGCTGTGGTGCTTAAAATCAAATGCACCCTACTGATCTCGATTTATAATGCAAGCACCTGCATTAAAATCAAATTACTGATCTGTTCATGTGTAATGCACTGTCTGAGAGGCACTTTATAATAGAAAAAAAGACAGTGCAAACATGTATATGTCGTTTTTTTTTTTACAGTTAAAAAATGTTCACTTATCATTGGCCCGCCACACAATGGCTTGGGGAAAAATTGGCCCGTGGGCAAATCTAATTGGCGACCCCTGGTTTACAGTATCTCTACATACATGTAGTTTACAGTATCTACTAGTGGTGGGGGGAAATATCGATACATAGTAGTATCGCAATACTTTGCGTGGCGATACTGTATCGATACAAGGACGGACGCCAAGTATTGATATTTTATTATTTAAAAAAAAGAAAAAATCTTATTTTAATGCATTGTTCATTTCAATACCTGTAATAGTACAGTAGTCCACACACACGTGTGCATTCAGTTAAGTTGGAATATGACTGTAATACAAACAGTTCAGTTTGTCAGGTACATGCAACACAGATTATTAGTGTGAGTGTTGACATCCGTCTGCTTGAGAAAATCCCATTTGCTGCAATAAAAATTGTTGAAGTTAGATGAACAGACTGAAAACTTTATTTTATTAGATAAAACATGTTGACAAAGTTTTACTTTGCAGTTGAAAAAGGGTAATAAATCGCAATATTAATATCGCAATACTCAGCATATCGCAATACTATCGTATCATGACTTAAGTATCGTGATAATATCGTATCATGAGGCCTCTGGTGATTCCCACCCCTAATCTCTACATACATAGTTTACAGTATCTCTACATACATGTAGTTTACACTACAGTATATCTACATACATGTAGTTTACAGTATCTCTACATACACTTTCCTGCCAGTGTTCTCCTATTCAAGCCCCTCGGCCAACTGTTTGTGTGGAAAAACCTCTTTGTTTGAGTCCTATAGTCCCACACAGGAGGGACGGACTAGAGGAATTTTGGCTTGTTGAGCACTACTCATCCACAGTGGGTGGGTGCTTGCATAGTACACAGATACCCATCTGTCAGTCAGCCCGGTGGAGTTTAAATTGCTCTTCCACAATGTATGGAAAATTCGGAGGAGTTCCAACTAAAGGCCTGCCACAAAAGAACAAGGGTAAAGTTATTCTAATGTAACAGGACAGAGGGAAAATATCAGCAGGAGACGATCCTAATGTGATAATTACTGTGGTTGCTGGAGAGAATGCAGCCCTGATGCTGTGTCTGTGAGGGAAACCCCTGTGGGAAAGAAGGCAGAGAGGTCAGGTACTGTATGGGGGGGGCAGTGCAGTGGAGGAGAGTAGTGAGAGTGAGGGCCTGTGTGGCAGGACTGGGGTTCCCCTGGCTTTATCTATTAAAAACCAGGACTGCCCCCTCTTAGTCGATTCATCTGTTGGTTTGGTCTTAGTCGACCAAAACTTCATTAGTCTAGTCGTTTTTTGTATGCGTTTCCCCGCCCCCCCCCCCCCCTCCATGCTGAAATAGTTATTTCTGATAAACACATCTCTGGTAAGCACTATATTTAAAGAGGTCCTTCTGCACTTTTGCACGTAAACATGCTTGTGTACGTACAGCTTCAATTAAATCAGTGTCAATTCAATCAAACGATTAGTCGCCAACGTCCTACGATGACTACCTATAAGTCAACTGAGAATTTCAACTCCAGCACATGAAAGGTACTTGTGTAAGATTGTCAGGTTCTCTACATAAGCGAGATTGATGACAACAGCCAGGTCATTAATGTTGCAAATGGCCACAACTTCTCTGAAATCCATTCAAGTTCAAGTTCAAGTTCACTTTCTCAAACCTCGTTTGTTCAACCAACCACTTCCCCTGTGACAGTAGTGGAATGCGAAAACGAGTACGCCTGTAGTAGTTTCAGGTAATCAACCTGAAATGTAGTTTTTCAGAATGGTTGTCTTTCTCAAGTCATGACGTTTGCATTGCAGGTAGGCCTTGTATTGTTTAGAAGACGCGGCCCAACCCTTCCGACACCGCCCACAATAATAAGAGAGATGGCATGGAGGAGAGACTGCTAGCCTGCAGAAGGAAACGTGAACCACGGCACGTTTATGGGGGAAAGTGACCACAATACTGTAATAGTTCAATATAATGTATGACATATGTTACAAAGTAATGACAATTTATCACGTGCAAATAATTCCCACAATGACATCAGCTTGAAACAATGTGGGAGAGAGACCTTACCTTCCAACTGTTTGGTTGGCAAGTTGTTTCATGCGGTTAAATTGTTTCTTCATGTTTGCGTCCTTGTTCCAACTGTATCCAACAGAAAAGTGAATAGGCCTCCTGGGCGCTTATCGTTCATCCACCGTCGCTCCAAAAGTTGCTTTACGTCGCTGCCATTGTATCTGAAAGCTGCGCACCGACAACTCACTTTTGCTAAACTACACTAGTAGTAGTGTTCTCGCGGCGCCTACAATTGAATCGAATGTCATTACCTGCTGCGATGCTTATATCCCTTAAAACGAGTAGAAAACAATTAGAAATTATTAATTTCGTCCCTCTGTCTGCCCGATCCCACTTACAACAGTGGTGCTACAATTTGGTGGAGTGTAGGAAGAAGGAAGTGCCTTGTACTTCCCTACTGTATGCTACATGGACCAACGGTGACATGTGATACCTTAGTACAAAACCACCCTGTATTGACTCAGCTATTATGGGCTAATAGCTGTCATGGACATGCACTGTCAAAACACACAGTCGTGTAAATCTTAGGACCAAACGATTCTATTTTTTGGCAGCCAACTGTTCTTACACAAAGCCACATATTTAAAAGCGTGCTGTTATTATCTCTCTGAGTTGTTGTATGAAGACAGCAGGTGTTGAATAAAGTGTCTTTGATGATGACAAGTTTGAGGGGCATCATGATAAAAATAAAAAATAAAGTATACCTCTATACCTACCACTAAAATAGCCTATCATTCCGGATTGAGAAACATTGTATGTAAGGAATGTATGATGCAACCTAATATCAGAGGTACGAGCACCTGAACTGAGCAGCAACATTATTTTAATTAGACTCCTATACAGACTGAGGTGCCTAGGATCCTGACGTTAATTAAACTGATCTTGGGGACAAGGTATACCTGGAGCACTGTGCTGTCATTCCGTGTGTTCTGCTGCTACCTTGTGGCTGTTGGCAGACCTTGTCCTGCAACAATTCATGCAATTTGTGTAATTTCAGTTCATTTCTAGTTTGTGTTTACAATAATAGACTGGATTATCTGCAATGCTGGACTCTCATTACCACTCAATCTTGACAGTTGCAATGTATGTGCCAACATTGCTAAGACACTACGTGCACATTGAATGTTGAATGTAAATATATATATTCAAGATTTTTGTTTATTGTCATGGCAGGGCAACAAGAAATGTTAAAAAACGTATATGCATATCAAATATTCAATCAAAAAGTCCTTTAGGAAATGGTACATAAAACATATAAATTGACATATAAAACATTAAATCAGATATTCAATAAAATCAGTTAGCAGCACAGCATGAATTGGTGAGAAAGTGCATTTTGTGAAATGTTTCACTGTTGGCATTATGTTGGGGGGGCGGGTCATAGTCTGTTCCTAATCCTGACTGTGGGTACAGGTTGTGTAGCATCCTGCTGGATTTGGCACAGATGCTCTTGTAGAGCAGGCTGTGGGAGGGGTGGTGTGAGTCCTTGATGATGCTGGAGGCTCTGTGAGCGCAGCGTTGATGGTGGAGTGGTTCTTGTATAGTAAATAGATGGATAGCAAGCTAGCATAAGGACACATAGTATAACTGTAGATTGTATAGTATAGCATTGTATAGTAGTGTACATAAGACCCAGTGCCCCATCCGTAGCTAACAGTGTATTGCACTATCACAGGACCTAGCATGTCTTACCATGCTTTTGAAAAACTCATGTACATATACCTTTACTCTTATGACTTGTATTATTGCATAAATGTCGCATTCTCATCCCTTGGATTCTTATTATTGTATTATTGTATTACTGTACTATGCACAATCGTTGCGGGCAAGACTCCCCGCATTTCATTGTATACTTGTATGCCGTGACAAATAAAACTCTTGACTTGACTTGAGAGGGGCGTCAATCTTACTAGCTGTCCTCACAATCCTGTTCAGCTGATGTGCTGACACTTTGCTGTTACCGAACCAGGACATGAGGCAGTAAATTGGAGTGCTTTCAAGTCAGAGTGCCCCTGTAGAAGGTCATGGTGAGTGCTGGTATAGGGAGATAGCCCTTTTAAGTCTCCGGAGGGGATGGAGCCACTGTTGGGCTTTTTTGAAGATGGTGGTGGATGAAGTCAGGTCGTCTGCCAGGTATAGTCCCAGGAACTAGAGTGCTTCTGTTGAAGACAGGACTATACAGATTTGATCCCCTGTGACAGCCACTGTGTCCATACCTGTCCTTCAGCAAGACTCCCCCGTTTGACCCCATGTGAAATTAATACACAGTGTGTTTATTAGGGGGGGGGGGGTCACAGACACAGTGCATTTTCTAAATTCATCAAATAATTTCTATTCATCAAATATCAGAAATGAATAGTATTTTGTCTATGTAATTTTTGCAGGGACTCATTGGCAAACACACTATTTATTAGTCTACGGACATTGACTGACAAACTACCACTGGTGAGTGACTAGTTTAGTTTAGTTTCACTTTATTGTCCACAATGTGGACATTTGTCTTTGGTCTCACCATTGAACAAACAAATAAAACAACAACAATGACAGCAGACATTATACATATACATACATCTGTAATGGGGAAGTGCAGAGAACGTAGGAATACAATACATCAACAAGGACCGGGTCTAACGAGTGCAAGATTAATTTAATGCCTTAAAACACTTTGAATGCCCATCACGAGAATATTCGTTTTTTTTTATATTAGCGATCTGAATTCATATTTCATCAACCGAGTCTACCGTTGCCCATGTGAAGCGTCTTTGAGCACCTGGAAAAGCGCTATATAAAATAGATGTATTATTATTATTATTATTACCGTTGGTAAGCCTGCCCCACCAGGCGCTCAGATGTGAAAAAAGCGCCCCCTATCGTCTCCCAGATGGTAATGCACCCTTTTGGATTGGACTCAATGAAAATTGATGAGAAAAAAAACTCCGGAATCCACATTTTACTTCTCACGCATGTAACCGGAGCCGATCAGATTCATTCTGGACCCTCAGGACAGCGTGTAATATGTCTTTACAGTACGTAGCATTGGATCAATAAAAGGATCGATTTTCGGAATGGCGATCAGGAATTGGAATAATCCATTTGGATGCCATCTGATCTCAGGTAAGGAATCTATTTTACCAGTCTTGGGATGATCAGACCCGTTTTCACGGAGATATAAGCTTTTCCCATATGTGTCCCCCAGGCTGTTTGACTGTGCGAGCGGTCAGGAACTAGGAGAATCGATTTTCAGCGCGCGGCACCAGCGTGCGTGCATGCGTACACATATACTATCGATGGTCTAGCGTTTATTTGAAAACGATTCATAAATAGGCCGAAAAATGTCAACGTTCTAGAATATTACAGCACAGGGCGTTTATCAGAGAATCTTTTTTTTCCCTTGAAAACGAGGGCTTTTCAAAATGCTATAAAACGGAAATTAACCGATAAAAAAACAATCTGCTTCGACAATGTTGACTGGAAAATTAGTCATTGATGGGCGACGGGCAGATTAGACACATAGCCATAATTTAAAACATAGATTAGGCGATATTAACGTTAACATTGAAGCGGATGGTGGGCATTCAAGCACTAAATGTGCGCCCCCTGCTGGGCACTGGAAAGGAAATTGCCAGTTCGTAGTTTCCAACTCATATCTCATTTCCTCCCTGCAATCATCTGTCCATGTCTCTATTTCCTTGGTCACTGTCACTTTTCCCGTCTCAGTTTAGCCCTGTAGCGTGGGAGTAGATGTATGACATTATGGTCAGATTTCCCCAGGGCTAGCCTGCAGATGGGTTTATATGCACCTGGTATATTGCCATAGCACTTATCCAGGGTGCGTGTCAAATGGGTCAGACAGTCCTCATACTGTTGTAGAGTGGGCAGATGATCAGACACAAGTCACAAGAGTTAAAAATCCCAGAGAAGAAACCCAGGTTGATCAGCTGCACGGGACAGAGCAGTGTTATATAGCTCTCGGCTGTCCTGGTCGCTGCCCCCCCAAGGTCCGGCACATAAGCCAGTATAATGGTGATCTGGCCAAATTCTCTTGGCATGTAGAAAGTTCGAAACGAGACCACCAGGATTTCATAGTCATGTGTATGCTCCCGGACGGTGTACTGCATAGCCCATCGTTCATCCAGAAAAACACACAAGCCACCACCAATAGATTTCCCCGATCTCTGTCAGCCCTCATCAGTATATAACTTGGGATGCCCTCTGCAGTTTGCATACCAGGCAAACACTGGAGTAGAGGATGCTATCATCTACATGCTCCACAGAGCCTGCCTGCTCTACAGAGCATCTGTGCCAAAGCCAGCAGGATGCTACACACGGGAGCATGTCTATGTTCCCCGGGTCCTATGTTCCCCGGGTTTTATGAATGAATGAATGAATGAATGAATGAATGAAAACTTTATTAACAGATTGCAGAATGGGTACAGTGCAGTACAGCTCAATACATACAATTGTTAAGGGGATGCAGACCAGAGAAAGACTTTCGTCTTGTTTCCACCAGGGTCCCCCATTTCCAATTCATCGTAACATATATGACATACATGACATACAGATAGACAGTACTGCTACATCTATACATTTATGACATACCAGATTTGCAATTACAGTACTGTATTTGTGATACAAAAAGAGTCCAGAAAGAAAAGAGTATATACATTAGGCGTAGAAACTGTACATTGGATTGGGTAGGTGGGGGTGGGACTGTACATTGGAGGTGGTTGGGGGGGGGGGGGGGGGGGGGGGGGGGGGTAGGAGTGGGGGGGGGGGGGGGTGTTGGCGGGGGTTGTGTTCGGACATTTACAGGGGCCAGTTTCGAGTTGCAGTCTCCCTTAGGTGTTTTTTGAGAGTGTTTTTGAAAGTGGGTAGTGATTCACATTCCTTTACAGCTTTGGGTAGGGCGTTCCACATTGATGTGGCATAATTGCGAAACGTGTTTAGTCCCTTGTTTGAGCCGAATCTGGGTTTAACATGATTTGTGGAGCTCCCTCTGGTGTTGTGATCGTGGTATTCACTGACCTTTGGGAAGTATTTAGTCATGTACATGGGTACCTTGGTCGTGTAGTGTATCTTGTAGACCAGGCCCATTGCAAGTTGCTGTACTCTGTCGTCTACTCTAAGCCATCCTAGGTTGTCAAAGTGGGCAGGGGTGAGGTGGGTTCTAGGAGTAAGGTCAAGCAGTAGTCTGACCAGTTTGTTTTGAGATGTTTGTAATTTTGTTTTTAGCGCCTTTGAGGTGCTTTGGTACCATGAGGTGCAAGCATAGTCGTAGTACCCTTGAATGAGTGCTCCTGCTAGAGTCTTCAGGGTATTCTTGTTTACCAGTGAGGAGATCCGGTACAAGAAACGAGTTCGTTGGTTGACTTTTTTTATTACATTGGATGCCATTTTGTCACAGGAAAGATTATGTTCCCCGCTTGATTGATTGATTGATTGAAAATTTTAGACCACCAGCCCTGATTCCAAAAAATGGGGGACACTGATGTAAACAAGACGAAAGTCTTTCTCTGGTCTGCATCCCCTTAACAATTGTGTGTATTGAGCTGTACTGTATTGTACCCATTCTGCAATCTGTTAATAAAATGTTCAATCAATCAATCAATCAATGGTAATAGTCCTCTTTTTATATTGTTGTTAATAAATGGAAATGTACAGAATCCCAGAAGATACAACGTCTAGTGTTGTAGTTTTGGCTGGGTTCCGTATAGCAATAACTGGACAACACACACAAGCTCAGTTGGTAGCCACAGCAACAGGTTTAGTGAGCGTCAGGTCAGGAATGTACAACAGACATCATTAGTCGATCACAACACTCTTCAACACGCTGCTCTTAATCGAACCCGAGTACCATATATCACATCCCCCTTTCTTAAGGAAAAGTTATTACTTTTAGTAAAAGTTATTACTCTCTTACTGCAGACCAGAATTAGCAAAATACTTCAATCACTTTTCCCAATAGCTTACCAACAGGAATAATGTAACAAATAATAAATTCATATTGTCAGTATCAGTTGCTTGGGGCCAGAGGTTCCAGAACATAGCCCACCGGTGGAGCTCAACCTTCAGCGTTGGCTCGTGTCATAATCGCTGTCGCTGTATCTCACAGGCGGCACGACAGCTCTCCCAGATCTGGTGCGGCATGTAGGGGAGTCGCCCGTGCTGGACTGGGAGGGCTGGTTTTGGGCAGGCGGCTCATCCCGCAGTCCATGGCTCGTCCCGCAGAGTTTCTGGCTGGTCGATGGACTCAGGATCAGCATTCTCAAGCAGACTTGGATGAACCGTCCTCAGGTGGCATCTGTTTCTCCTGAAGATCACGCCAGCCGGTGATTCCACACTGTAAGAGCGTGGCTCTACTCTCTTGCTCAACACGACAGCAGGCTTCCAGCCTTGCCTTGTTTTCATGTATACTGTGGTTCCAGGAGTCAGTACAGATAGTGGTCTGGTACCCACATTGTAGTACTTCTCCCGTCGTGCCTGCAAGTGTTGTAGCCTGTTATGTATGTTACTTGGGGTGGATGGCTGCAACACTGCGCTGGTGCACGGCAGCGGGCTCCTCAGGACACGTCCCATCAACATCTGCGCTGGGGAGACATCTAGGCCTGTCACCGGTGTGTTTCTCAATGACAGCAAAGCCAGATGCGGGTCAGTGCCTGTTTTAGCTGCCTTCTTCAGTGTGCGTTTCACCATTTTGACCATACTCTCTGCAAGGCCATTGGACTGTGGGTATCCAGGGCTAGAGTGTGTGATTTTGATTCCCCATTCTGCAGCAAACTTCTGCATCTCACAGCTCGCAAAAGGAACATGATCACACACTAACTCTTTGGGAATCCCGTGTCTGGAGAAGACTGACTTCAGCCTTTGTATGACTGAGTGGGCAGTCTTATCTGGTCTCTGAATGGAGGCGTGGGTTCGGATCCCACTTCTGACACCATGTTGTAGTTTTGGCTGGGTTCCGTATAGCAATAACTGGACAACACACACAAGCTCAGTTGGTAGCCACAGCAACAGGTTTAGTGAGCGTCAGGTCAGGAATGTACAACAGACATCATTAGTCGATCACAACACTCTTCAACACGGTGCTCTTAATCGAACCCGAGTACCATATATCACATCTGGTGGGCTACTTGCTTAACTATCCTGGTGCTATTGTTTTCGTTCTGACAAGTTGACGTTACACAGCCAGACACCGTTACACTATCTCACCAACAGACCACAGTAGATTAGACTGCAGGGCAGTCAATCAGATGAGCTGGTGAGCAACTGTGCTGTCGCCCTTCCTGTTCACCCTCTACACCTCTGACTTCTGCCATAACTCGAGTGGGTGCCACCTACAGAAGTTCTCAGATGACTCCTCCATTGTAAGTTACATCACAGATGACAATGAGGATGAGTACAGAGCCCTGTTGGAGAGCTTTGTAGGGTGGAGCGACACCAACTGGACTACCGGAGAGGCAAGAAGAGGCCCCCAACTCCCATCACCATCCGAGGGGATGAGGTGGAGATGGTGGAGACCTACAAGTTCCTTGGAGTACACCTGAACAACAAACTAGATTGGTCAGACAACAGGAAGGGATAGAGAAGGTTATTCTTCCTCAGGAGACCCGGGTCCTTCAATGTGTGCAATAGACTTCTGCAGTCATTTTACCAGTCTGTGCCAGTGTCCTCTTTTTTGCCATTATATGCTAAGGGAGTAACATCAACTCAAGGGACACCAACAAACTGAACAAGTTGGTGAGGAAGGCTAGCTCCATGGTGGGGAGTCGAGCTGGTCAAACTAGAGGTGGTGGCAGAGAGGAGGATGAGAAAGAAGCTGGTCGTTATTTGGAGAAGCCCTCCCACCCCCTCTACGACGAGCTAGCCAAGATGAGGAGCACGTTCAGCCACAGACTCATACCCTCCCAACACTCCACTAACCACCTCTGCCAGTCCTTCATGCCAGCCGCCATCAGGCTCCACAACCTGTCATGGTTTTGCTTTATTTCACCTTTCTGTGAGGGACAGCTGTCTATTTTTGCTTTATTTCACCTTTCTGTGAGGGATAGCTGTCAATCCCTGGTCCCTGTGGTTGATTGCCTCATGGGTCGGCAGGTGTGTGGGCTTGATTGCACCTGATGCAGTGCAGCTGTGCCTATTGTTTAAGATATATCAACAAGACTCAACATGACGTTCGTCAGCAAGGTGGCAGAATATTGTAGAGTGAACGATTGTGGGTCATGCGCATGCGTGCGCAAGCGCAGGAGCGCTGGCAGCAGAATTCGAGGAAGAGTAGAATTTTGCAGAACACTGGCGCCAATGAAAATCAGCTCACTACGCATGCTCAGACTGTGGCGGGCCGTAATAATATCTTGCCCGTCAGATTGTTTGGCGAATATTACTTTACTATTTCTCTAATATATATCAGACCGACTATGTCCTAACAGAGAAACTACCACCACCTAAAACATCCTTATTACACCTTGTTTTATCCATATAGGCAGTAGCGCTTTGAAGTAATAATAACTTCGGTGGACAGCGCCTGCGTGCTGAAATGTCATTCAAACTATCCTTACTTATATATGCGACGACGGCACCACACGTGAACAGTACAATGCAATTAATGAATGTCTTGTTGTAATTAGTATATAGTTTGTGATAAGGACTCGCCATATTTAGTTTCAGAATCCGTTGAATACATTGTCATTGTATCTCTCCGTCGCCCAGTGCACAGAAGTAAAGCATTAAATCGTGACATATCTAGATTGGTTGTTTACTCTGGACTGCATCTAATCCACCGCTATATCTATCTATTTATTATCTACTGTATGTATGTCAATATAGCCAATGGAAATGCTAGGAATGGTGAAGTGGGCTGCGTGAACCAATGGACAATTCCTATCATCTCTCTGTCGTCCTGAACGCTCGTATAGGATATCGCTTATCGCCACCTGCTGGCCCGCATGCTTGTTGGAGCAATTCATATGCGTTTATGTGTTTGTGTCTGGATGGAGTTTTTTTTTAACACTGTGGTGTGGACAGGGGTTTTATTTTAAACGGAGCCTGAGAATATCCGTTTGGCAAAAGATCCATATACGTGAGGACATGGACTAGACAGGACACCCTAAAAATAAGTACAATAACACCTAACCTGAAAAACTCATACAGTCAACTAATGTTAAAAGAAAATCCGCAAACCCTTAAAAGCAACTCATGATAAAGAGAGATAAAAGCCAAGTTATGATAAAAGAGATAAAAACCATATTAAGACCAATTTGAGTTGCTGCTGAGCCATGTTTTTAGGGCGGATTTAAATCCGAGAGGGGAGTTCAGGAGTTTTATGACGGTTGGCAGGGCATTCCACATTACAGTAGCCGAGTAAAAAAAAAATGCATCTGTCCCCATGCATGTCATGACTCTCGGCGGGACCAGGTCCGTGGGGCTTCCTCTTGTGGCATGTTTGTGGACATCTCCTACTTTATTAAAATAATTTACTAGGTACTTGGGGACCGTTTCTTTCAGTACTTTAAAAATCAGTAGCATTTTAAGCTGGTTTTGATTGATTGATTGAAAACTTTATTAACAGATTGCAGAATGGGTACAAATTAATACAGTACAGCTCAATACACACAATTGTTAAGGGGATGCAGACCAGAGAAAGACTTTCGTCTTGTTTACATCAGGGTCCCCCATTTTCAATTCATCAGGACATATATGACATACATGACATACAGATAGTCAGTACTGCTACATCTATACATTTATGACATACCAGATTTGCAAATACAGTACTGTTTGTGATACAAAAGGAGTCAAGAAAAGGGAGTATATACATTTGACGTAGAAACTGTACATTGGAGGAGGTTGGGTGGGGTTGTGTGGGGGGGGGGGTTGGGTACATTGGGATATTGACAACCATACTGGGTAATTTACATTGGAGGTGGTTGGGGGGGGGGGGGGGGGAGAAACACTGTATAAACAAGCAAAACTGTACATTGGGGGGGGGGGGGGGAGACACTGTACAAACAAGCAAAATTGTACATTGAAAGGGTGTACCCTTTCATCAACCCTAAGCCATCCCAGACTGCTAAAGGGGGCTGGCGTTAGGTGAGTCCTAAAGTGAAGGTTGTGCAGGAGTCTCACTAGTTTATTTTGGGAGGTCTGGAGCTTTGTCTTCATTTGTTTGGAGATGTTGCTGTACCATGAAGTGCAAGCATAGTCAAAGTGACATTGGATGAGGGCTCCAGCTAGGGACGTATGAACGAGGAAATTCTAAATAAAATTTTGGTTTTTTGATTGACCTTAGTAATCACTTTTTGTGCCATTTTTTCATTCGAAAGTTTGTTATTTAAAATAAAGCTCAGGTAGGTGACCTCCTCTTTATCCTCAATACTGTTTTCACCTACTCTAATTTTAAAACCCTGGGATTTCTTTAGGTTGGTGTTTGACCCAAAGAGTATGACCTCTGTCTTCCCCAGATGTAGAGACAATTTATTGTCACTGAGCCAAGAGCAGATCTTTTTCATTTCACTGCCCAGGACACTTTCCACTTTAGACTTATCCCTGTCAGAGACCAAGAGTGCAGAGTCGTCAGCAAACAGGAACAGGTTGCAATCGCATGCCGATTTCATATCATTGATATATATTAAAAACAGTTGAGGCCCCAAAATGCTTCCCTGGGGGACCCCACATGTCACTGGAAGGGACGAGGACAAGGTGCCATTGATGTCTACCACCTGTTCTCTTCCCTCCAGGTAGGAAGTGACCCATTTGGCTGACTTGCTATCAAAGCCTATCGCTCTAAATTTCTCTAGTAGGATGGAGTGGTTGACCGTGTCAAACACCTTTTGCAGGTCCAACATGACCATCCCGCAGTAGTTCCCCTTGTCCATCTCACGTTTTATATAATCGGTCAGGTACAGTAAACAGGTGTCAGTGGAGTGTGATTTTCTAAAACCTGATTGGAACTGGTATAGCAGTCTATGTTCAGTCAGGTAGTTGTCTATCTGCTCATATACCAGCCTCTCAATTACCTTTGATATGGAACAAAGGATAGAAACAGGGCGGTAGTTACCTGGATCCAGTTTGCTTCCTTTTTTAAATAGAGGGGTTACCCTAGCAAGCTTGAGTTCTTGCGGGATGTAACCCTGGTTGATGGAGAGGTTGGTGATATGGGCTACAATGGGAGCTATGATGGAAGCAGAGTCTCTGAGAAATCTGGTGGGAATATTGTCATGGCCTGTGGCTTTTGTTGGCTGCAGCATACTTAGCTTTTTCATAACCTCTTCAGTAGTTACTTCAGTCAATTTAAAATCATTTTCACGTACACCCAGTTCCTTATAAAAGGCCTGGATGTGCTGTATTGTCATGATCCTAGGCCCGGTCCTGGCTGGACTGGGCAGGATGGTAACATTGGGCAGTACCCTCCACCTAACTTTGGGCAATGCCCTCCATCTGACATTGGCCCTCGGCCTGACATTGGCGCCCTACCACCCTCTAGTGGTGACAAACAATTGGTGCACGCTGCAATGACAAGTTTCTTGACCACTGTATTAACAGTAATTAATAGTATGATTAATGTGGTGTCATGGTGTGTACTGTTGTTGACTTTCCCTTCCCTTGTGTGATTTGGTGTACTGTTGGGTTGTCATGAGTTGCTTTTGTGTTTGTCATTGACTGGTGTCTAGGTTGTTGTGTTCTGTGTTGGCCAGGTGTTTCTGTTTGTTAATTAGTCGGGGTATTTAGGTGTCTGTCTGTCCCCCCTTCCTTGTGGCGACATTCCTCCAGTTACCCCCTGTTCCTATCCACGTCGTGTCGCACCGTTCTCCCTCTAGTAAGTCTTAGTGTTTGTTGTTTTGTATTGTGAAGTTTGTTATTTAGTTTCTGTATTTTCCTTGTATTGCACTGGATTCTACAGTAAACACCCTTCTCCAAGCTTCACTCCTCGCCTCTGCCTCCTCCATTCCTTCCCTTTCTGTATTATTGCATTCTACCTACCCCATCGTGACACTGTATGCCATATCGGCCAGAGTGGATCGGCAGTTTGTTCACCAAAGTGGTAGCAACAGTTGTGTCACTATGAATTGAAAATGGGGGACCCTGATGTAAACAAGACAAACGTCTTTCTCTGGTCTGCATCCCCTTAACAATTGTGTGTATTGAGCCATACTGTTTTGTACCCATTCTACAATCTGTTAAATAAAGTATTCATTCATTCATCATTATATTAGATCATTACATTCGATCATTATATTAGATGATTACATTAGATGATTACATTAGATGATTACATTAGATGATTATATTAGATCATTACATTAGATCATTACATTTAGTCATTGCATTAGATCAGTACATTACAACATTACATTAGACCTTTAGATCAGTACATTACAACATTATGTTAGAATATTGATAATAATCTGCATTACATATGAATATTGCTAACAATCTGTTAATGCTTATGTCTTGTGTTGTGTGTAACTGTCTTTTCTGCTAATGCTTATGTCTTGTGTATAACTGTGTCTTGTCTGCTAATGCTTATGTGTTGTCTATAATTGTCTTGTCTGTCTTTAATTTAATGGCTGTATTTAATGGCTATAAAACACCTGGCCCAGAAACAACAGTTAAAAATTAGGCGTTTGGCTAACATCTACACATTTACAGCAATGATGATTAATAAGCACTGTCCCTATAAAAATAGAAATCGGAAATAAATAAATACAAATATTAGCCTACATATATTACCAATTACAACATGTGTATTTTTCTTTCTTTCGCTCTCTCTTTCTGTCTCCCCTCTTCTTTCGTTTTTTTTTAAATTATTTTAAAATGTACTTTATCTTTGTTTTCATGCCGGCCCCTGATTACTCCATACTCCTCATCAATAAAGCCTCGTCTCCCACAGAATGTTCTCATCTGTAATGGAAAAGAGAGAGAGTGAGCCATTCAATATTTTGAGTGACGTGCCCCAGTGAGGCATAGCTTCCAGCAATGAGCCTGACTCCTAACATGCAATATACTTTACTACTACAATAATAAGAATATTAATAATAAGAATGTGTGTGAGATTGTTTGTGAGTGAGTCCAGAGATTCGGGCTGGGGGAGGGGTCTTGTGTTGTGTTAATTACAGCTCAATGAAATTATGTAGATGCAAATAGGTTTCAGATTCAGATAGTTTTATTTGCAATATGCAACAAGTACAGTGGGATTATTACTCTCCATTTGCTCCACAGCATAAAGGAATAAAAAGCAACAATTAACCAGTGGTGTGCTAGTTACTGAAAAATAGTAACTAGTTACCATTACTAGTTACTTCATTTCAAAAGTAACTCTGTTACTTTACTGATTACTTACACCAAAAAGTAATGCGTTACTGTGAAAAGTAACCTTTTAGTTACTTACAAAACAAAACCAACATTATTTAAATCGCTTGAATGTGGTCAATCTCACCAGCAATGACATCGTACAGTACGTGTGCCTTACCCTATCCTTTTGCAGGCCAATGCAGCTTTCTGGTGTTGTAAAGTAGTGGGGTTTATCCAGTGAGATGTTATCCCGAGGAAGCTTTTGTTGTGGACAGACCAAATGTCTGTGGTGGTGGTCGAGATGTAGTCCAGCCCCTCAAACCTTTTCTTTAGCTTATTTATTTTCCATTTTGTATGAGTCGGATGAGTCCGGGGGTCTTTTTTTGTTTTTAATCTTTTTCCCCCTTTCTTTTTCCGTTTTTCTCCCCTCCCAATGTTAGTCGTTATGCCAATTCCCAATCCCCTTCCTGGTCGTTGCGCACTCTACCCCCTACCGTCGGTCTGGGAGGGCAGAGACTATCACATGCTTCCTCTGACACATGTGTACCCAGCCCACCACTTCTTTTCACCTGGCAGCGCGGACTCTCACTGGGAGAGTGTAACGTGTGGAAGGTCACACTACCTCCCTCCAGATCCTTCCCTTGCTGTGCAGGCGCCCCGACCGAACTGTAGGAGTCGCTGTTTACAATGACCCGGACCCACCCACCGGCTTCCCTCCCGCTGACTCTGCCAATCGAGCCAGATCGAGCCAGATCTGATAGTTTGTTATCGGCGAGCCATATGCAGATTTTGCCTAGTTCCGAGCTGAGGGTTTTTTCAACCTGTAACTTGTTCTTGTCAGAGACCAGAGGGGGCTTGAACATTTAGGGTTATGCTCTTCTTTGACCCAGTTTGAATGATGTTAAAGAACAACTAGTGGCATAGTTTCACTTTTCAGTCACTTTAGGACCATTCATACGAGACACTTAATAGAAATTATGATGTAGGCTACTTCTATATACAGAGCGCAGATAATACAGTACAATATTATACAAATATTATTGTTATTGTTATTATTAATAATATTATTTTAATTTGGTTTATGCCATGGTAATAACATTGACCTCAATTCATCCTCTTAGGAATCAGAGGAAACTTTTTACATGTCTTAACTGTCTTAGCAGGGGTCACACTGAAACACTGTGGTTTGATATACACATGGACACACTAATGGTGACCCCTTTCAGCCATCAACAACTTCTGCACTAGTGTCTCACTAGTCTGTCACTGAATAGTATATGTTCCTACTACCTTCATATTTACACTATGTCTCTACTACTTCCTTCATATTTACACTACGTCTCTACTACTACCTTCATATTTACACTGTCTCTACTACTACCTTTATATGTACACTATGTCTCTACTACCAGGGTGCGAACCATGGGGGAGCTGGGGCAGCCATGGCTCCCCTATATGAGACATCAGCCCCCCTGAAAACATGATTTGTGAATTTTTGGGGGGTCTCTAAAATACTGACAATAAATGCTATTTTTGCCATGCATTTCAAATTTTTCTGTAATTTTCTGTATCGTCATCATCGTGTATAATAATAAAATTAGGCTATTTTGATGTATGATTAATGATTTGCGCACTAATTCCCCGTAATAGACAATAGCATAAATCTATGGGGTTGCGGCACTGCAGATATACCCTACTCGTAATAGATGGCAACATGCATGCTATTCTTGCGTTTACCATTCGGAGCGTGGCGGCGCTGCAGCCTGCAGGCACAAATCAAACTTCACCCGCCGTTTAAAAAAAATTAAATACAGACTTCAGGTCAGATAATGTCAAAAGTTAAAAGAAAAATCAAAGAAGTAAGCCTTCTAACCAATTTTGGTTTTACAAAGAAGGCGAAGCAGCCAGTGAATTTTAGTGTTGGATCAGAGAGGTTAATCTGAGCATGTGTATTTCAATATGTGCGTCTTCATCATGCATGCAGACACCTGTGTGGTGTGGACCATGTGCGGTTCTGTAACGTTACTCATACCTATAGCCTATGTCAGCAAGCGTCACAGTAAAGTCCTCCCTGTGAGGCACGCGCAGCGCTGCTGACCCCCCCCCCCCCCCCCCCCCCCCCCCCCCCCCCCCCCCCCCCCCCCCCCCCCCCCGAAAGAAAAAGAATGAGCTCCCCCCGAAGACCATGGTATGGTTCGCACACTGTCTACTACTACCTTCATATTTACACTGTCTCTACTACTACCTTCATATTTACACTATGTCTCTACTACTACCTTCATATTTACACTGTCTCTACTACTACCTTCATATTTACACTATGTCTCTACTACTACCTTCATATGTACACTATGTCTCTACTACTACCTTCATATGTATACTATGTCTCTACTACTACCTTCATATTTACACTATGTCTCTACTACTACCTTCATATGTACACTATGCCTCTACTACTACCTTCATATTTACACTATGTCTCTACTATATGGCTGCTTTTTTATATAGCGCTTTTATCCAAAGCGCTTTACAATTTGTTACTCACAATTTACCCATTCACTCACACATTCACACACCGACGGCGGAGGCAACCATGCAAGGTGCCAACCTGCTCATCGGGAGCAATTAGGGGTTAAGTGTCTTGGACACATCGACACGCTGCCTGGGAGGAGCGGGAATCTAACCGGGAACCTCCGGATTGCCAGACGACTGCTCTAACTCCCGAGCCACTGTCGCCCCCTCTACTACTACCTTCATACACATTATGTCTCTGAGTACCGTATTTAAGCATTACATCACGCGCAGGAGTGGTTTGTGAACAATAAACCATGCCTAGGGGTGGTCGTTAGACTGCAAGTGGTGTAAAGCTTTTATACAACTGCCACATTCATCCAACCTTATTTCTATACAATAAACACACATTAATCGAAGATTTATTGAAAAAACCATCCGCCAGAAAAAGTAGTTCCCACAACCACAAAAAAGACAATTTGCCTCCATGTGGAAGCAGATCGGAAGTGCATCCAACCAACTAACACATCCAACTGTGTATTATTGGAATGATTGAGAGAAGTTGCCTCATGTGGAAGCAGCTTGAAGTGCATCCAACCAACTAACACATCCAACTGTGTATTATTGGAATGATTGATTGAAAATTTTATTACCAGATGCAGAATGGGTACAATACAGTACGGCTCAATACACACAATTGTTAAGGGAATGCAGACCTACTTTCCATAGAACTTCATTCTTAGATGCTTCTGTAGAAAGTAGGTAAAACAAATTAAAAAGTTTTCTTTGCCCTATAGGAAAAAAACGTTTTCTTCGCCCTATTTTTTTATTTATTTTTTTAAACCTACTGTAAAGGGCCTAAACTTAACCAGTTGGAAACCAAGCGTACAGTAATAAAATTAGCAATCAATCAATCAATCAACTCAATAGGCCATGCTCACTTAGAACAGCGCAGCACCCAGCTCTCTCTCAGTCTGACCCGCGTTGCAGACAGGAGTGTGTGTGTGTGTGTGTGTGTGTGTGTGTGTGTGTGTGTGTGTGTGTGTGTGTGTGTGTGTGTGTGTGTGTGTGTGTGTGGGGGGGGGGGGGGGGGGGTGGCGGTGGGTGGAGACTAGAGCTAGCGCTGACAGTCAGAGAGAAGGAAAAATAAATTGAAAAAAGAAAAAATGCAAATTAATCAATCAATCAAATCGCGATTTTTCTTTTGTTCTAGAATGACTCAAGACCCATCAATTACATCATCCAACATTGTTTAAAGGACTAACACATTCGCAGTGACAGAATCGCTTCATATTTAGTCGTTATGGCGCTATCAACATATCCATTTGTTGTCCGCGATCTTGTTTTCTCCCGGAGTGAGCCGGCGGAGTGATATGTGATTCGGTTGTGGGCGGGTCCTGAGCCCAGGACCGTGGATTGTTGCCAATAAAGACGTGTAAATGGACTGTTTCAGCCAATCAGAATCGAGAAATTTGCATGCCGTTGTATAAATAATTCTACACTCTACTTGTAATTTATGTGTCAATTAAATTCTAAAGTCTATTTATGTACTATACATATATCTATTTTTATGTATTGTTTATTGTATATACTATAAAAGTACTTGGCAGACAACTATTAAAGAAACTTGAAACTTGAAAGTAAGCTTGATTCAAATTATGATTATTAGTAGCAGGGAAAGTTGAATAGAAAATTGGATGACAGAATCCTTATTTTAAATTTGACCCTAATAATGCATACATGAGTGGAAAATGAATATTCTATTCAGATTACATTTCTATAGTAAATGTTCTCATTATTATTTGAATACAGTGAATGCAACACTCCACAGGTACTTGCATCTTGTATTCAGGCCATTGTTGTCAAATTGCTTTGGGTCCTGTATTGTTTGAGCTCTCCTGACCCTTGAAACGTACGCTTTCTTTATTTTTCTTTATAGCATCTCTGCTTTTTATTTGTATAGTCCAGTGGAGAATTACAGGAGATGTAGATCAGAGAGAAAGTAGGGGATGACATGCCACAAAGTTCAAGGGTTGGATTTAAACCCAATACATAGGGATACAGTGTACACCACAAGAATTCCCCAGAGCTTTAGTGTTCTTGTTTTTTTTTCTTTTTTTTTTCTCCCTTTTCCTCCGATTTTCTCCCATCCCAATGTTAGTTGTTATGCCAATTCCCAATCCCCTTCCTGGTCGCTGCGCACTTACCCCCCACAGCCGGTCTGGGAGAGTGGAGGCTACCACGTGCTTCCTCCGACACACGTCCAGCCAATCAACCGCTTCTTTTCACCTGGCAGCGTGGATTCTCACTGAGAGGGCGTAGCGTGTGGAAGGATCACACTATCCCACTTAGATCCTATCCGCGCTTAGCAGGCGCCCCGACCGAACTGTAGGAGTCGCTGTTTACAACGACCCGGACCCACCCCGCCAGCTTCTCCCCCCCTCTAATACTGCCAATTTTATTAGTGTGAACGGCCAGCCAAGCTGGTGACAACCCCGGAGCTGTGAGCTGGATTCGAACAGGCGAATCCAGCCGCTCCGGGGTTGGTGACGGCTTTAGTGTTCTTGTAAATATTTTTTAACTATATGAATCTGTAACCTCACAATGGCATCCGTTAATCTGTAGACCGTTTTCGCCTAAAGGTACATGCCTAAGTAGATGGAAGATTGCTCCACTTCTGCAAGGTCAATTTGCATGTTCTTGGTATCTAGGAACATCTAGGGACCTGGGGGTATGTATTTCCAGTTTCAGAAATATTGTGTCTGTTACTAGGCTGAGTAAATTGTAATGAAGAAAAGGAGAATATAAATTATGATTTATGATTTTTGCATCTTTGATCAAAAATTGATACAGGTAGGAGAACATGCTCACTGAGCTCATTCACCACCTTATTGAGATCATGTGTAAAAAAAATCTAAGCAAATGAATAAAGGGAAGATGATTAAACAGAAGGATTTGTAGATACAGTAATTAATGATAATCGATTTTAATTATAAATTCATATTTGACCTTGAACTTGACCTTGACCTTATTATGGCCAAATCATACATCTATGGATAGGGAAAATGCTCATCTTTCCAATGGCAGGGTTGAATCTGGATTTAGTCATTTCCTTGCAGTTTTTACGATAATTAGCATTTTCCGATAAATTCGTATTTCCGATAAATCGTATAAAACATCGGTAAAATGAAAATATACACTTTGACTACTGTTTTTGATAGGGTTATGGTCTTTAATCTTTGCTACAAAAAAAAAATATTTAAAAACATTAACCTCTTAACATCCAAGGGCCCACATGTGGACGATTCTTTGCCGACCTCTAGTGGCTCGGGTGTGCATTTCTTTTAATACAATATATAGATATTAATCTATAGAATAGAATAGAATTAAGCTTTTTGTGGAACGCCCTACCCAAAGCTGTAAAGGAATGTGAATCACTACCCACTTTCAAAACCACTCTCAAAGAACACCTACGGGAGACTGCAATTCGAAACTGGCCCCTGTAAATGTCCTAACCCAACCCCCTCCAATGTACAGTATGAATGAATGAATGAATGAATGAATTATTTTATTTCGAATGTTTACAAATAAATAAACAAATAAATTATTTTTCAAACATTTTCACAAATAAACCTCTTAACATCCAAGGGCCCACATGTGGACGATTCTTTGCCGACCTCTAGTGGCTCGGGTGTGCATTTATTTTAATACAATATATAGATATTAATCTATAGAATAGAATAGAATTAAAGCTCTATTTGTTGCCTATCGATTGCCCTTTCAGGTGACAAAATCCGTTCAGCGGTTCTCGAGCTACATGCCGATATGTGAGGCGTGCCCCAAAGTACGCAAAAGTACACATTACCACCCCCGACTCCCGGGGCTCTAGTTCCGTCAATCATTTGGTGATCTCGAAAATCTTTGCACAGGGTTGTAGACAATGAGTGTGGCTTTCCAATGATACCCCATGGTATGATAATTGGGGATCTAATACGGTCTCTATTGATCGATTTATGATAAAGAAAAGCAGGGTCCCCTATAGGGGGACCTTAAGGCTTAACAGGTTGTGTTAAGCTTCTGAAACACATTATACCACCAATTTATTTCTGCATGGGAAGATGTATGCCCTATTTAACCCTTTCACTACCACACTACAGAATGTTAACCCTTGTACTGCCACACGACAAAGGGTTAACCCTTTCACTACCACACTACAGGTTAACCATTTAGCAACGGTCTGTAGTGTGGTAGTGAAAGGGTTAACCTTCTGTTGTGTGGTAGTGAAAGGGTTCAATTCTGAAGGAGTGACGGCAGCATTATAGTTGGGGGCCTTAGGGATATTTTTGTGCAAATTTGTGCAAAAGCACCAAATTTGGCCCAGATGTAGCCCAGAACCGGCGACCCCCGGGCCACCCTGGTTGCCAAATCAATATGGCCGCTGTCCGAAAAAGGTCTTGGCTATAACTTTTGAACCAAATTAACTAGAAATACAAACTTGGTGTTATTTTATGTTTTTTGACTATTAGAAACACATTGGAATGCTTATCTTTACAATTGGGTGTGTCTGGACCCCTAATCTGCATATTTCCAAGATGGCATTGGCGACTACCCGAAAGTGAGTTTTACCAGAACTTTTGTTTTTTCTGTCTATAAAAGTGAAATTCTATATAACATATGATTATATCAGAATTGGACACGTTGATTGCCAGGCAATATTTATATTGTTAAATAAACCTAAACAACAATTGTTTGCCAGGCAACAACAAATGCGAAAACATGACAGAACAACAATAGATACCGCACAATATACAGAATCATACCCCACATTAGCCCAAAATGACGATCCACATACCACATCAAGGTGCTCAGTCTATAGATATAAGTTTATGGGGATGGATGTGCTCAGTCCTTTTTATTTACCAGGGTGAGTGATTGTGGATAGAAGCTGTAGGTGCTGATTTTTATATATCCTAATCACACAACCAGATTACTTATTGTCGTCTCATTGTAGTCTCGACTCTCATTGTTGGTACAGGCACCCTCACAGCCACATATTGAGGTGCAATGGACTCCAGCTTTAAAGCATTTGTAGCGCCCTCTACATGACTTTTTGTTCTCGAGGGACCTGGTACCATTATAGAAAAGCCGATGTCTGACTCCATCTACTCGGCTGGAGCCACAGCTCTTGCTGTACATGATGATGACCATATCCTCCAGTCTTTAGACATGGACATCTGCGTTGATCTGTTCAGGCTCCAAGGTGAGGGCGACCAGGGTTTCTGTCAGATCCGGTGTTGCCTCCCAAGCTGCCCAAGCACTTCTTTTCCCATGGCCCAGGAAGGCTGAGGTAAGGCCAGTGACTTCTGGGGACCAAGAGCATTGCAGATCTCGTGAACAGGAATGTCCTGGTAGTTATTTCCACATGCAAAGCGAATCCAGAGCTCTGTGAGGCCTAGTGTGACGAAGAAGTGGATTGCAAGGATAACAACATCGCTGTCGACTGTACGGACAAATGCCTTTTAATGGCCATTGGCCCCAGCCTGTGCCAGGTGCAGAATCATTCTAGTGTCTGCTTCAGGATGGTTACAAGGCTGAAGCGCAGAAGTGTCATATTCAGGTCTGTTGGAGAGTACAACATCCTTCTTGGTAGAAATAAGTAGTTTACCCTGCATGTCATGCTTGGTGAGCTCATGGCTGATAAGTCAATGGACTTAAATACATCAAAATAAGAAATTACATAGTACACATGACTTACGTGAGATAGGAAATTCTTGCCTAAATGTTGTCATTGCAGGAAATAGTAGTTGTAGACAACTGAAACAGGAGTATCCCTTATTTTCAGGAGGTCGCCTATAAATTGAAATTATAAAAATGCATATGACAAAGGGCTGTGTTCATCGTGTAAACAGAAGAAGGCATCAGTCATTGTTATCTTGATAACTATAGCTAGGCAAACTCTGCATATGGCTCGCTGATAACAAACTATCATTACACATGGGCAAAACAGAGTCCATTCTCTTCGGTTCAAATAACAAACTCAGCAAGACAGACGGCTTCTCAGTTACAGTGGGTGACAATATTGTCACAAGGAAAGATGAAATTACATACCTAGGTTCCATCCTAGAGGCAAATCTTTCCTGTGACAAAATGGCATCCAATGTAATAAAAAAAGTTAACCTACGAACACGATTCTTGTACCGGATCTCCTCTCTGGTAAACAAGAATACCCTGAAGACTCTGGCAGGAGCACTCATTCAAGGGTACTACGACTATGCTTGCACCTCATGGTACCAAAGCACCTCAAAGGCGCTAAAAACAAAATTACAAACATCTCAAAACAAACTGGTCAGACTACTGCTTGACCTTACTCCTAGAACCCACCTCACCCCTGCCCACTTTGACAACCTAGGATGGCTTAGAGTAGACGACAGAGTACAGCAACTTGCAATGGGCCTGTTCTACAAGATACACTACACGACCAAGGTACCCATGTACATGTCAAAATACTTCCCAAAGGTCAGTGAATACCACGATCACAACACCAGAGGGAGCTCCACAAATCATGTTGAACCCAGATTCGGCTCAAACAAGGGACTAAACACGTTTCGCAATTATGCCACATCAATGTGGAACGCCCTACCCAAAGCTGTAAAGGAATGTGAATCACTACCCACTTTCAAAACCACTCTCAAAGAACACCTACGGGAGACTGCAATTCGAAACTGGCCCCTGTAAATGTCCTAACCCAACCCCCTCCAATGTACAGTATGAATGAATGAATGAATTATTTTATTTCGAATGTTTACAAATAAATAAACAAACAAATAATTTTTCGAACATTTTCACAAATAAACAAACGAAAAGGATAGGTTTGAAGCCGAAGGCTTATAGAGCAACCTACCCCTAATTCAAAAAACAAATTCAAAAAAGTTAAAGTTTTCAAAAAAAATAAAAAAAAATAAACCAACAATCAAAAATCAACAAAAACCGATCCAGAAAAGAACAAAAAAAGTTAAAGTTTGCAAGATAAAACAAACAAACAAACAAACAAACAAACAAACAAACAAACAAACAAAAAAAATCAACAATCAACAAAAAACGTTCCTGAAAAGAACATAAGCCAACATAGGAAAATCAAAAATTCATCTGCAATACCAGAGTTTCATGGTAGAAAAAAAAGAAGATTGTAGGTTAAATTTTACTATAAGATTCTAGAACCCTGTTTTTAAACATCTTTTTAAACTCCTGCTGTTTTTTATTTCATCCGGTATATTGTTCCAGAGTTTCACTCCTTTAACTGACACAGACATACTTTTAAGTGTGGTTCGAGCTCTAGGCTGTTTCAAATTGAGTGTTCTTCTTAAATTATACGTCACCTCTCGTTCTTTAAACAAAATTTGTAAGTTACATGGCAGTTGATAACTTCTAGCTTTAAAAACTATCTCTGCTGTTTTAAGGTCAACTAAGTCGAGGAACTTTAATGCCCTTAGTTAAAAAAAACAGTGTGTTTGTAGGATGGAGATAACTAACATTGTTCACAACCCTTATTGCCTTTTTCTGTAAGATGATAATAGGATTCAGATTAGTTTTGTATGTGTTTCCCCAAGTTTCAGTAAACTTCAGTAAATGACCAAGTATGGTTTTGTCAATATTCCAATGTACAGTTTTGCTTGTACAGTTGTACAGTGTCCCCCACCCACCCCTCCTACCCAACCCCCCCCACCCCACCCACCTCCAATGTACAGCCCCCCCCCCCCACCCCACCTACCCAACCTCCTCCAATGTACAGTTTCTACGTCAAATGTATATACTCTCTTTTCTAGACTCTTTTTGTAACACAAACAGTACTGTATTTGCAAATCTGGTATGTCATAAATGTATAGATGTAGCAGTACTGTCTATCTGTATGTCGTGTATGTCATATATGTTATGATGAATTGAAAATGGGGGACCCTGATGGAAACAAGACAGAAGTCTTTCTCTGGTCTGCATCCCCTTAACAATTGTATGTATTGAGCTCAGGGCCGGACTGGGGAAATAATTCATACCGGGAGATATAGCGCGAAATATAGCCCCAGTCAGGCCACTTTTAAAGCGGGGGGTCTGGGGGTCCCCCACCAGGAACATTTTAGTTACAAGGACTTAATTTCCTGCATTCTGGTGAATTTTAGTGCATGTGAATCACAAACTAATGAGCCAACAATTGCTTAGTACAATGTACTGTTATGAAACTCAAATAAAACTGTTGTGGCACTAGCAATGCTACTCTCTCCACCTTCAAAAAGAAAAAAGCAAGAGCACAACATATTTTTCTATTTACTATTATAATACAGTTAACCACTCTCTCCACCTATTCAAACAGAGCAAGAGCACAATACCATATTCACTTTACTGATGAAACAGTTACATCAACAGTTAAAATAGCCCTTTACACAAACATTAAATAACAGACCTTGTTGAATCTAGAGGTTGTATGTATGGTTGTAACCATAGATATCTGTCCTCTATGCGTGTTGCTTTCTAACAGCGGAGGAGTGCAAGAATGTGACAATTTGACCATGTGACCGCGGCAGCGCGAGAGAGCGGCAGTGCGGAAATAGGCTGTCTATTGCCATTCTCTAAGACAAACTCTAACCTTAACCAGCTCCTTAACATTGCCTAAACTTAACCGTTCTAACCTTAACCAACTCCGAAACAATGCCTAACCTTAACCTTAACCTTAACCATGCCTAACCTTAACCTTAACCATAGAAAGAATATTGCCATTCTCTAAGACAAACTCTAACCTTAACCAGCTCCTTAACAGCGCCTAAACTTAACCGTTCTAACCTTAACCAACTCCGAAACAATGCCGAACCTTAACCTTAACCTTAACCATGCCTAACCTTAACCGGCGAAAGAATACACGTTAAAAAAATAAATTTGATGGGATTTGAACTTGTCAACAACGGACCGCAGGACCGCAGGACCGCTGCGCTGCCAAGTGAGCTGAGCTCCGAATGAAAATGAAAATGGATTAGGGCAACATAATGCCGCAAGCTCTGCCGCTCCGCGGGGCGTGTCGCAGCCAATCAGGGAAAACGCGGAAGCAACGGCAGCACTGCTCCGCTGTTAATAAGCAATAGGCGTCCTCTACTGCTCCCATGACTGCATATATATCTGTGTCCACTGGAGGGCGCTATAGGCGGATATTCTACTGTCTACGCCAGGTTGGGAGTATATAAGCCTTTGTAACGGGTGCCCGTGAGTATATCCACAGTCACAGAAACAGGGGTGTTTGTTGACAAGTGACTGTGGCAGTAAAAGCGGGCTGAGAAGTTAAACTCACTTCCTCATAACAGGGTTAATAGACGCATAGGTACGGTACTTAGGAGTGGATTCACTTCTTAGTGCAGCGGTCTATGACGTTGCCCGCGGAGCGGGAGCTCCCCTGTTCGACTCCCCCTCGGGACATCAGCATTTAACATCAACGCAGAGTAGACCAATAAGATCCGTCACAGTGGTGCCCAGTGACCCGGATGTCCTGAGGGGCGTGAGTTTAGGGAGGTGAGTGTAACGGGTGCCCGTCAGTATATCCACAGTCACAGAAACAGGGGTGTTGACAAGTGACTGTGGCAGTAAAAGTGGGCTGAGAAGTGAAACTCACTTCCTCATAACAGGGTTAATAGACGCATAGGTAAGGTAAACTTAAATACAAGGAACGGATCGAGACCCACTTCTCCAACTCCACCAACCCCCGCCGGGTGTGGGAGGGAATTAAAGCCATCACTGACTACAAGGGGACAACATCACCCATAAATAGCTCTGTCACATTAACCGAGGAGTTGAACCATTTCTACGCCCGGTTCGACAGAGCAAACAGGGACCAAGTAGTACAGCCCCTCCCCCCCAGCGGCACAACCCCCGTCCTGAGCCACCATGAAGTCAGGTGTTGCCTCCGGAATACCAACCCAAGGAAGGCAGCGGGACCTGATGGAGTGGTGGGCCGCATACTGAAGTACTGTAATGTGTTCATGTATGTATATATGTACTACGGTCTGTGGGAGCTCCCCTGAAATTTCGTTGTATACTGTGCAATGACAATTAAAAGTCTATTCTATTCTATAGGTACGGTACTTAGGAGTGGATTCACTTCTTAGTGCAGCGGTCTATGTCGTCGCCCGCGGAGCGGGAGCTCCCCTGTTCGACTCCCCCTCGGGACATCAGCATTTAACATCAACGCAGAGTAGACCAATAAGATCCGTCACACCTTGGTTCCCTCCTTCTCTTTCTTCTTCCCACACATGCCTCACCCGGAGAGGAGATCACATGAGCTGCTGTGTTATGAGTCAATGTGAATGAATAAACCGCTGCCAGCAGAGCAAGGCCAAAGATAGAAACCATGCCTCTTGTACATATTATTGTCGCCCCATAGCCAATTCTGTTAACAGGTTATGGGCCCAGATCTCGCAGGGGCGAAATAATAAGGGTAGCTAGCTTAGCTGAAATGTAGGCCAGAGTAGCACCGGGAGTACCGCGTGGCTAGATACTAGGCCAACGGAGCTTAAGCTACACCTACCACTTACCACCAAGAAGGAGGATGGCGACCAAGGGAAGGAGCAAATGGCCCTCATTTAATGGAAAAGCGGAGGGATATGAGCTCTGGGAAGAGCGCATGCTATGTTGCATGCACGGCGCGGGACTCAAGGCGGTGATCTTGGCGGCCCCCGCGGGGCCACTGACGGCGGAGGACCAAGCCCAAGACGACAAGCTTAATGCTGTGAGTTGGCGCCGCTGCTCAACGATACGAGCTTGGGGCTAATATTCCGCGACACGAAGGACAAAGGCCGAGAAAGCCTGGGAGTGTTGAGGGAGCATTACATCGGACGGGGAAGGCCCCGAGTAGTGTCTGTCGTATATTTCTAAATGAAAACATGAATAAATACAAGTGAAATGTACAAGGAAAATGATTTGAAAGACAAAATGCTGCTTGATAGAAAGGTTATTTAGAACACCATGTGAAGGTATTTCTGAGACCCTAGGGTAGAGGCGGTTGACTCCCCAGAAAACAGATGGCTGACCTTAAAGACAATAAAACTGACCCCTACCCTAAGTAAGGACTTTCAAGTTACGACATAGCAGAGTGGTCAGGAGACAGAGTAAATCGGACTGTAAAAAGAGCCTCTCAGATAGATAAGTCAGCAGCACTCAAGTGAGGCCAAATGTTCAAAATGCATCAAGGATATAGAGAAAACTAATAAGGTTACATGTAGGCATAAACTCTTAGAAACTATTAGAATAACTTAGTCACAATAAAGAATAAGTATTGGTCAAATGTTCATCAGGAAAATAAAGTGTTCTATTAAAGGACGGGGAGATATGGTTTGTTGTCTGGACACTGTCTGAAAAAGTGAGTCACTGGCTAGACAATAAAGAATTATCTTAGTATTCTAAAATGCAATCACAGAATGGTAAAGAGTTTGTAGATGGAAATAGCTCATGTTTTATTATTTATGCATCAAAAGCCAGTCTGTCTCCCCATAGACTGTGAAAACCGTTGTCACCAGAACCAACTGGTTGTGTCAGCAGAAGAAATTGTGTAACATGTGGACACAGGACACCAACAGACAGGTTTCTGCTGGAATGTGGACCAAAATAAGAAAAGCGTATGGACGTGAACAGGCAGGCAGGGTCTCCCCCCTCCCTCTCGCTCTCTGTCTCCCCCTCCCCCTCTCTCTCTCTCTCTCCTCTGATAAAAAGGGCTGAGACGACTCACACCAGGAGGAACCTGGACACACACACCCGGTGACACTCAGAGGAGACGGAGAAGGATCCCTGCAGAGCCAAGCCGTGACACAGAGGGACTGAGACCCGATGACAGACGAAATCGCTTCGCATCAGGAGAAGCGCTGACACACCGGCTGAGAGAAGGAACCTGGAGAGACACGCCACACACACGTGCTTGAGCGCTGAACCTCCACCGACGGAGAGAGGATCACCAACCGGAGCTTGAGAGCCGAGCCGGAGACTCAGAGCCACTGACACCCAATGACAGAAGATCGCTTCGCAGCAGGAGATCCTGCCACGGAGAGAGATGAAATCAAGCGCTCCTTGCTTGAGCGCTGAGACTGACGGAGACCCAAGGTTGCCTTGGCAACCACCACAAAGAGAAGCCGTGTGTTGGCCATGGACAACCTGAGACAGCGGACAGCACCGAGAGACGATTAGATTGAAAAGAAAGAGACAATTAGATTGAACTAAAGAGACGATGTACTGTTTTAATTCTTAAAGCTGTTTTATTAATAAACAACCGCCGCCCGTTGATTTTGACCATATCGTCAGTTTCCTCTTACTTGAACCGAACATCTGAGAAAATACCTAACCCACTGCAGAGGAAAGGGTGATATAGAACACTATACGATCAATGAACTTAGACAGAGATACATGAATGAAGAAAAGACACTTCAATTGGTGCCATGACCCGTCCTGCATTCGACCAGAACCGGTTGAACCACAGAGAGGTTCTCTCCCCATCATCGAAGCCCTCTGCGACTGAATGATCGTCCACTTCAGCCAAGGCCAGCGGGACTAGGTAAGTAGTGATGATGGTGTTTAAGATGAGTAATGGTCGAAGCAGTCTCGCTTTTTGGGGTTGCTGTTGCATTAGGTAGAAATGTGTTGGAAATGGACCAGGATAATGTTGGTGTTGGAGGGGTACCGGGGTCCAGGTTTCACAACCTGGCTCTGGTCTCAGCCACACACCGGCGCTGCACTTATGTTCAGTTAGGATGCCTATAATTGGTACAAGGCCAAGTGAGGAGAGGAAATAGATGTCTGTATTTAGTTATATCAGCTTAGGGGATAGGCTAGGGATTAGGAAAAATATTTGAGGGGACCGGCGTAGGAGCAGTAGAACGGAGATTAGTCACAGATAGCGGGAAGTGGGACTGTGCGTGACGTAGTGGTTCATAAGAAGGGTAAAGAGGAGTAGTCAGAGGTAAAGAGTTTAATGAGAAAACCGGGGTAGTACGGGGTAGCCTGGTTCCACGAAGAGAACAGAGGACGGAGTGTAGGGTACTGAGGACCGTGGTGTAGTACAGGAAATCCTGGTTCCGCGAAGAGAAATAGAGAACAGGGAGGTAATTGGTTGCTTTTTTTTCCGCGCCATCATTCGCGGACTTCACTCTTAGAATCGGCACGTATAACAGACGAGTTTAGAAAGACGTTTTCATACAGATCTGTTGTAGTGTGACCCGACGGAATCTGCTTAAAAAATTCGCCTTTGGTACGGATTTTTGAGAAGGTATTTGGTCGATTTGGGGGTGGGACAGGTAAAAGCTCCCCAAACGGCGCTGAATATGAAGATTGAGAGGCTGAGAAGAGGAATGATGGGGGGGGGGGGAAAGTAACCTTTGGAGATAATGCACTTGTGGGGGAAATGCGTGGGGTAACTGCACATGAGATTAGAACATAGGAGGATGTTGTGTGAAAAGAGCAAGCAAATGCGTTTGGAAGGAATGTGTGCATAAATGGATGGTATGCTTATGAATGAGACATTAATTTGCTAAGTATATGTGTTTGAATGGATGGATGTTAGGAGCTCTGAGTAAATGTCAAGGTATTTTTTGTATTATTATGAACCAGCTGGTGGCCAAGGCTGCAACGGAGAAACCACACCCCTGTCCTGCCAGCATTAGCTGAGAGCGACGCGACTAACGTGTGGACGCTGTGTTGCGTTTTCGAGTGAATTGAATGAATGACATGTGAGATGGAACCTAGGAGATGTGTAATGTGCGTTGAAATTTTTCAAATCGGGGCTGTAGAAGTTTAAAAGTAATGTAGTAAAGATCAAAGAAAACGGGGATTTTAGAGCTGGTGACGTCATAGGGAGCGTCGGAGCTTGGGGTGCGTTAGATTTGAAATACGGGGCTAGATCGGGAGCGTTAGATTTAAAATACGGAGCCGGCCGGGGCCAAGCGGGCGAGCATGCTAGAATAAGGATAATATTATAGGTTCTGTAAACGGGGGCTTAATAGGATTAAAGTTATGTTACGGGGTGTAGCTGGGGTTGTGTAAACGTCGCGATGTGTTGTGCCGCTCGGATCAGCAGGAGACTGGGCCGTTTAGGAGAAGTGATGTTGGATGCTAAGCTAAGCTGGTGCTAGCGGCACTGAGCTAACGAAGCTAAGATGCTAAGCTACCTGTGCTAACAATATAGCATGATTGAACTCTCGGGGAATCTCGCGTGTTGCTACTGTTGCTGGCAGCGGGATCTTAGAGAGGCGGTGGACAGGGACTTCCGGTGTAGAGGGTTCTGGGAATTGTAGTTTTATGGTTGAGGTGGAACGTCGAGTTCCCGTCTTGGGGTGGTTTACGTAATGACGCACTTGCGGGGGAGGGCGTGGGCGCCTCCTACAGGAAGTGGTGAGTGCTGTAGTGCGTTGGTGATGGACAAGACGTTCCAGCGGAGGGCGCTGTTGCCTCTTTTATAGTTTCACCTTTACAGGTGGAACGAGGTGCAGTAAACAATAGAGATCAGTTGTGATTATTATAGGTTTTGAAGCGCGGCAATCTGTGGGAATTTGTGGGTTCTTTTTATCGGTTTTTTCTGTTGTTGATGATAGGTGTGTGGGTTTGTTTGTGACTTTGGTTGCGTGAACCCCCCCCCCCCCCTTTTTTCCTCTGTCTCTTCCTCCCTCGTTCACACTCTCTCCCTCCCTCCCTCCCTCCCTCCCTCCCTCCCTCCCTCCCTCCCTCCCTCCCTCCCTCCCTCCCTCCCTCCCTCTCTCTCCCCCCCCCCTCCACCCCCGCCCCCTCCGCTCCATCCCTGTCTCCCAGCTTAATTTTGTGGGATGACAGGTGCACGAAGGGAGTTTTGTTTGGGATAGATTGCCTGATTGATTGATTGGTTGAAAATTTTTATTAACGGATTGTTTAATGGGTACAATACGGTACAGCTCAATACGCACAATTGTTAAGGGGATGCGGACCGGAGAAAGACTTTCGTCTTGTTTACATCAGGGTCCCCCATTTTCAATTCATCATGGGCTTGGAGTGTTGGTTATATTAATATAGTGTTACTTGCTAAAATAGGATTACATAAGGATAGATGGAATATTCATGGTCATTTTTTTTGGTCTGATTAAAGTTAAGGTTGATTTAGACGGTTTTGGTAGTAGTTAATGTTGCATTGTGTGACCCCCCCCCCCCCCCCCCCCTTTCCTCCCCTTAGTCCCTGGATCCCTGTATCCCTCCCTCCTTTTTTCTTTTCCCTTCCCTGTCTCTCCTTGTATTTTGCCATCCCTAGATTGCGGCGTGTGTTGTGGGCATTTGGTTGTAGGTTTATTTGTACTGCGTTGGTATTATGTATGTGAAGCAGGTACCGGATGGGCGCTGGCCTGTCTAGGTGCAGGTGGTGGTAGGATGATTTGTGATATTCTTGGTGTGGTAAAAGCTTGGGGTGTTTCCGTTCAGGTTCGAAACTGAAGGGAGGACGCTTTGGGCTGTGAGTTGACGGTTCTTTGTATATTCAGAGAACTGGGTGGATATTGCGGTGGCATAGTGCGGGTGTCCATGAAATTATTAACGTGGCCAGCTGTACTATGTGTCGGTCAGGGTTTTAGTGATCTAAGTTGCTAAAAGTTTATTGTTTTCCCTGATTAGGTGGTTGGTAGCAGTAGCAACACTGATTAATTTTTATTAAGTGTTGTGGGGGGTAATGGTTGTGTGTAAGGATGAATGAAATGGATGTAGTATGAGAAGTGAAGCGAAAGCGAATAATACATTTAGTCGATACGCTAATCGGAATAATACATTTAGTCGATACGCTAATCGGGCATTTAAAAGTAAGAAATAAGGTTAGGATGAACAGATTCATCAAGCAAAGAGAGATTAGAATCAGATGAAGGACCAGGTTTACAAAGGATTATTAGACAATGGATAGGAAGGGGATTAATGATTATATTTCCCAGGAAATCAGGTGGAGAGAGCACACAGGGGATTGGAAAACCTCCAGTGTTCCTGTTGAAGGAACGGACAAAAAACAAGATAAGCTGTATCGTTATTTTTTCAAGCAAATCACACTGTGTCTCTTTAAATATATTAGTATAGTGTTGCCCGACATTTCCAATGCATAACGAAGAGTGGAAATAATAAGGGAAATGCCACTGTATTAAGTCTGGATTTCTGCTTTCTTTCTGTACAGGTGCTCGGCCGGACAGGTGCTCTAACGATTTCCATAACCATCTAGGGAAAACGGCTTTAATGCGCCTTGGTATAAGTATGAATGATAAGCCAGTTATCAATCCTTGTCTGCACAAAAAAAAAAAAATTGACAGTGTGAGTGTTTTAACTCAAGTAAGTAGAAGTAGTGGAAGACAGAGAAACTTGTTTTTTCAAACGGTGATTACAAGAGTGTGTTGAAAGTGGAATGAATGACAGTAACATAGGAAGTTCACTTTAGTGGGACATTTGATAGGAACAACTGAAGCGTTAGATGCAATAACAATAGAATAACAACAACGACAATATGGAAGAGGGCCTTAGTGATCGGGCCATTGGGGGGAGTAGGCCGAGAGCCTCTGCAGACATTTCCCAGATAGACTTTACCAGTGATAATGATCTGATTGAGTTGAATATGGACTTCTCTCATGTGACCAGTACGACAGAAGGACTTGGAATGATGACTTTGATTCCAACACAGGGGAGTGAACCAGTGACAACGGTGTTACTCCAACCAGAACCGATTCAAGCTGGAGTGTCCATTGCAGGCGACTGCGGTTTAACCAAGGGGCAGAAAAAGAGACTGAGGTTACAGCCGTCCCACGAAGTCCACTCTGGCCGGATGGCTGGAACTGAGACCGACAGCAGGTATGGAATACACGAACAGTTTCTACAGCCCACCCGTTTCCCACATCCATCCTGCCCTCAGCACCAAAGCCAAGATGAGAGGCGGAGCCCAACGATGGGACGTCAAACCGCCCGTGCTGAGATGGGGGAAGAGGCAACATACTATAGACAACAGAGAGCGTTTGTGACGGCGTTCGAACAACACGAGGCAGTTCATCGAGATCTGATGAAGACACAGCTGGAGATCGGTCAAGCCGCACACGAGACTCAGAGACTGGGACGAGAACTGGCGAGAAAGACTGTGCTACTAGAAGCGACAGCTGTTGAGATCATGCTTTGGGCGTCTGACCTAGGCCGCTGTGATCAAAGAGTGCCCTGTGCTCCGTTGCCCGGACAGGGAACTGGGCCGCAACAGGGTGAACAGGACCGCAGGAGGGGTGAGTTTCCAGGCCCCTCCCAACAAGAGAAGGCCCGAGGAGAGGCAGCAGAAAAGGACAGGTATGCCCCTCTCTCCTCCAGGCAACAGGACATGCGACCAGAGGACAGGAGAGGGGTGGACCTGGCGAGGACGGTGGGAGGCCAGCCGAGAGACTGTGGGAGTCGTGGTAAACTGGGTGAACTGGAACCCCTGGGATGGCCGGCGTCGGCTGTGTGCTGGGGTTGTGGGGAGGTTGGCCATTTCGCTCGGTCATGTTACAAAGGGTGGAGGCCTCAGCGAATGTCCAGAAAGAAGCAAGAGTCCAAACAGGGTTGCTGGGAATGTGGAGAGTTGGGACATTGTCAGAGGGGGTGTCTGCATAGGTCATAGGTTAATTAAGAGCAAAGCGGAAATGCACAAACAAAGTCTTTTGGGTGCTCGGGAAAATAGAGTTATTAATAAGTTAAAATGGGAAGAAGGACTGATTGGAATAAAAATAGAAAAAAAAAAATATATAGGAGCGTTGGTACATTAGATTATGAGTGGAAGCGACTAAAATGGATGTGCAACTAACAGGGAGAGATGAAATGACTGACAGATGCATGAGCCAATCGTACTAACAGTTAATTAATAGACAAATCATGGGTTTTCCTTTTTGCTACAGTGTGTCTGATCAACTCTTGCTGTGGCAGTGAGGAAAACGTAAGGGAGAATGGTATGGTGGACGATTTTTAGTATCTCCCACCTGTGCAGCCTGGCCCGGCTGCACAGATTGGAGAGGGAGAGAAAAATGGTCACCGCAATGGCTCTTGTGGTCATGTGAACTCTGAACCAGACGGTGTCAGAGAAGGGTTAAACAGTTGGGTTTTAGACAGGAACAATGGAACATATAATATTAGACAGAGTTAGAAACAAAGGACTATTTATAGTAGTGATTACAATACTTGATCAAAGGGTGGTCAAGGTTGATTTTGATTAAAAAAAAAAAAAAAAAAAAAGAACAACAACAATATTATTATTTCATTACTTATTTTATTTCTTTTTGGATTTCTAATTTTGCTGTCTTAGTTTTGCGGGGGTATTTATGCCTCTGGATGATAGTTTAATTCTGTTGGATGGGTGTGTAGCATGTAGGCACTCACAGTTTTTTTGTTTATTTTTAATTTTCTTTGTTTTTGGTTGACTATACTTTTTTTAGGAACTGGCTGGCTGAGGGGAGTTCTCTCGCCGGTCAGGGATGGCAGGTGGTGGTGACACAGCGGGACTGGTAGGAGGTCTGATATAATGAGCTGGAAACTGGAAAGGGACGGGAGCTGGTTCATGGTTTGTTTTCCGCTCATTGAGACTCCAGATGTAGAATCTGGAGGGTTGTGTCACTTTTTGGGTTATGATAAGTGTTGGGGGAACATATTTCTCTGTCTATAAGAAAGCTCTGTAGGTTGTTGGTCGCAATTTGGCCAGTTAGTGTTCATGTAGGGTGCAGACATGTGAATTTGATGATTGACTTATGGAAGACTCTGCACCGGCTTGTTGAAAGCTGGCGGAGTGTGTGTGATGTGTGTTTAAAGGGACTGTGGTTTGTTGACCATGCACATAGGTTCTGTTGGTGATTGGCCTCGTCTAGAGCTGACTGTCCGGACCGAGGAGCTGTCGGGAAACGAGGTATTTGAAAGTGAAATAATGGTTATTCCACTGTCAAGGGTGGAGGTAGTTGTGTTGATCTTGAGATATTGAATCTAGTAAAACAGTACAGCACAAAAAGAAATGAGACAAAGATGATTTGATTGAATGCTAACGTAAGAAGCTGTGAAATACATAGATAATGAATTGGAGAAAAATGTATTGTCAAAATGCAGAACAGTAGAGAATGTATCTGCGAAAATAACTGTTTCCAATCTATTGTGTGTTTTGTAAATAATAATCCAAAATGCAAAAAGGACAGAGGGAAAATCGATTCCTTCTGTGGAAAATCGGAGCAGTACCAGAGACCTGCATACAACGAAGAAGAGGCGGTGATTAGCACAAGATACAACAAGAAGAAAACGGTCAAAAACGAGTTAGCAGTAAAGGCCTTAGGATGTTTTAAACAGGGATGAAAGCGAAGAATAATTGAGGCCTCAGTGGTCTTTTTAAGGAGTAAAATTGATTTATGTTGCTTGTTTGAATTTCCCTCAAATGTTTAGAGTGTTAATATTTTAGTGGTGTGATGTATTAATCTTTTCTTGCAGAGTCCATTACACAAAATAGACATTTAAGCTAAGTACATGGATAAATATAGTCTTAAACGAAAAGAAGCTGAGAATGGTACGATCATCTCTTTGCATAGAGAGACGGACCTAGACTGGATGTCATAATAATAACTGATAATGTATATAAACTGTGAAAGGAGGGAAAGGTAAGTGAAATGATGATTTTGTAACTGTACAGATGGAAAAGGGGTTGTAGTTCGATTTGGGTAAATTTTGGATTTTTTTGAAAATTTTAGAAAATATTAGCAAAAATTATGGGAATGATTTTAAACATGTTTAATTTAGAATATTAATGTTGTATAGGAGGTTATTAAACCCCCTAAGGGTGGATTGTCGTATATTTCTAAATGAAAACATGAATAAATACAAGTGAAATGTACAAGGAAAATGATTTGAAAGACAAAATGCTGCTTGATAGAAAGGTTATTTAGAACACCATGTGAAGGTATTTCTGAGACCCTAGGGTAGAGGCGGTTGACTCCCCAGAAAACAGATGGCTGACCTTAAAGACAATAAAACTGACCCCTACCCTAAGTAAGGACTTTCAAGTTACGACATAGCAGAGTGGTCAGGAGACAGAGTAAATCGGACTGTAAAAAGAGCCTCTCAGATAGATAAGTCAGCAGCACTCAAGTGAGGCCAAATGTTCAAAATGCATCAAGGATATAGAGAAAACTAATAAGGTTACATGTAGGCATAAACTCTTAGAAACTATTAGAATAACTTAGTCACAATAAAGAATAAGTATTGGTCAAATGTTCATCAGGAAAATAAAGTGTTCTATTAAAGGACGGGGAGATATGGTTTGTTGTCTGGACACTGTCTGAAAAAGTGAGTCACTGGCTAGACAATAAAGAATTATCTTAGTATTCTAAAATGCAATCACAGAATGGTAAAGAGTTTGTAGATGGAAATAGCTCATGTTTTATTATTTATGCATCAAAAGCCAGTCTGTCTCCCCATAGACTGTGAAAACCGTTGTCACCAGAACCAACTGGTTGTGTCAGCAGAAGAAATTGTGTAACATGTGGACACAGGACACCAACAGACAGGTTTCTGCTGGAATGTGGACCAAAATAAGAAAAGCGTATGGACGTGAACAGGCAGGCAGGGTCTCCCCCCTCCCTCTCGCTCTCTGTCTCCCCCTCCCCCTCTCTCTCTCTCTCTCCTCTGATAAAAAGGGCTGAGACGACTCACACCAGGAGGAACCTGGACACACACACCCGGTGACACTCAGAGGAGACGGAGAAGGATCCCTGCAGAGCCAAGCCGTGACACAGAGGGACTGAGACCCGATGACAGACGAAATCGCTTCGCATCAGGAGAAGCGCTGACACACCGGCTGAGAGAAGGAACCTGGAGAGACACGCCACACACACGTGCTTGAGCGCTGAACCTCCACCGACGGAGAGAGGATCACCAACCGGAGCTTGAGAGCCGAGCCGGAGACTCAGAGCCACTGACACCCAATGACAGAAGATCGCTTCGCAGCAGGAGATCCTGCCACGGAGCGAGATGAAATCAAGCGCTCCTTGCTTGAGCGCTGAGACTGACGGAGACCCAAGGTTGCCTTGGCAACCACCACAAAGAGAAGCCGTGTGTTGGCCATGGACAACCTGAGACAGCGGACAGCACCGAGAGACGATTAGATTGAAAAGAAAGAGACAATTAGATTGAACTAAAGAGACGATGTACTGTTTTAATTCCTAAAGCTGTTTTATTAATAAACAACCGCCGCCCGTTGATTTTGACCATATCGTCAGTTTCCTCTTACTTGAACCGAACATCTGAGAAAATACCTAACCCACTGCAGAGGAAAGGGTGATATAGAACACTATACGATCAATGAACTTAGACAGAGATACATGAATGAAGAAAAGACACTTCATGTCCCTCTACGTAATGTTAACGGCTCTGAAGAAGGGGCACACAGAGACGATGACAGAATACATCATGCGAGCTGAGCAGATCATGACGGCGCTCAAGAGTGCAGGAGAGGCCCCAGGTGAGGGGCTAATGATGGCGATGGTGATGAGAGGACTACTGGAGTTGTACAGGCCGTTCGCGCTACTGGTTACCCACGGTTCAACGGACATGACATTGGGGCAGTTCAAAGCCAAGCTGCGGAACTTTGAGGCCTCAGAGGATATCCACCCAGATGCCGCGGAAGCGGGGGGGATAGCACTGAAAGCCCGAGCGACACCGAGGGAGAAGGCCAGGCCCACGACGGAGCTGACGTGTTGGCGATGCGGAGAGAATGGGCATCGGAGGGATAACTGCAACAAGACGGTCTGGTGCAACTTCTGCAGATCATCGGGGCACACAGACAAAGAGTGCCGAAAGAAACGAGACCAGAGCGCCCGATACGCACATGGGCAAGATGTCGGCCATAGACGAGGCGGCGCCCATGGACAAGATGGCGGCGACGGACGAGGTCGAGGCTACGGACAAGATGGCGGCGATGGACGAGATTGCGGCCGCAGCCAAGATGGCGACTGTGGACGAGATGGCGACTACAGACAAGATGGCGGCGACGGAGATCGTGAGACGAGTCGAGATGACGCCCGGAGGCGTCTATACCTTCTACAACGCTGCTCGGTTTCCGGGTTCCTCTGATTGGCCACGACGCCCACGTGACCCTACGCTAGCACGCCCCCTTATCGCGGCCAGTTCTCGGTGCGGGCTCGCTCTGAGGGAAGAAGGCCGGTCATATTCATTTCTACATTTTATACATAATATCCCAGCGTTTCAACCAGCTGCACATTATACTCACATTATGTGCTCATTAGAAGAAAAGAATTGACGCATATTGGTCAGGAAATTGCGAAACGCTAACGTTATAAAATACCCTGACATTGGGTAGAAATGTAGCGGGTTAGGGTGACCTATTGACGGGTCTGGGAGAGAGATGCGGGGGGGGGGGGGCTGCCTCGCGCTGACGCTCCCCGCCTCCAGGTGCACACAAGCGGCCGCGCGTCTCACATCACCAGCCACACATGAACGAATCTATCCCCCCCAAATCGGCAGCCCCTCTCGGCTAGAGACATTCGCCCCTATATTGTGCCATGCAGTGCATGTGTGCACTACCTACTATCTGTTGATACAATTATATATAAAACGATATATTGTATATAATATATTTTAGGCAGTTTCGTGGCATGAATTGCATTTCGCTGTAGACCGCAGCAGCTGGTGATAGAAATATAGGCTATATTTCTATCAACAGCGAAATACAGCTGGGCTGGCGGTTGGCAGGTGAATGGCTGGAGGTGAGAGATGTCCGGTGGAGTCTCTCGGCTGTGTCTGCTCCAGGCGCTGGAAAACGGCGTTGCGACGCATGGAGCTAACCAGGCTAACCCTCTATACTGAAGCTAAGCTAGGGCCCGTGCGGCACAACTAGCTTCCTGACTATACATGCTAAGACGCTACAGGGGTGCCCAACCTTTTTTGAACCAAGATCTACTTTTTAATTTACCACCTAGCCGAGAGCTACCAGCCAACAATTTTAATAATTTGAGGCTTTATAAAAGCAGCATAATGAACACAAATCTGTCAGTGCCGAGTCCGACCTCATCTTAAATAACAAACAGCATTGCTTGTTGTAGTTAACAAAGAGAGGCAGAGTTGATTTTTTTTATAATCGAATTTTATTAATCGAGATCTACTTGAAATCAGCCCGTGATCTACCTGTCGATCGCGATCGACTGGTTGGGCACCACTGCGCTACACGTTAACGGTCGTCTTCGCAGCCCGTCTGTCGAATGTCCTCTTCGTATGCTGACGTACCCTACCCACTATACTGTAGGGATAATCTTACGGCACGCAACGTCACTTCTTCGGCCCCGCGGCAGGGATCTTATTCCACATGCTTTTCAGGTGGTAAGGCTCTCCTTCGAACGTCCTCTCTCCTTGGTGGAAAACGGCGAAGAGGAAGTCTCGTGTATCGAACTCCTCCTTCATACCAGCCTGTTCCTCAGCTGTACCTGTTGCCAGACCAACGCCCACCAGCTCCCCCTGGCGATAGTCCTCCACCATGTCTCACTGAGTCCCAGAGCAAAACGGGTCACAATAATTACACAACAGTTATAATGAATACAGTCAGGTTATGATGAATACAGTCAGACACATTCACGTGTCTACACATGGCTGACTATTTCTGAATCTATTGACCATTTCAAGGAATGTTTGGTTACTATTGGGCTTCTAGCCTTCTACTGAACGTATTGTGAATCAGCTGATAGGGTTTTGGCTAGACTATACTTAATAAATAGAATTGCATTATTTACAATATAAAAATATAAAATGCCCTTTTTTCTTTAGCGAAAACTAGACAAAAATCATCAGTTTTCTGCGACTAAATCTAGACAAAAACAAAAAAGACAAAATCGAGACTAACACTGACTAAAACTAAAATGCTCATACATTTAGTTGACTAAAACTGACTAAACGAAAAATAAATACAGATGACTAAATATGATGAAAACGAAAAAGGAGCACTTGACACATGACTAAGACTAAAACTAAAATGAAAATAGCTGCCAAAATTAACACTGCTTATGACTTGCACACAAGCATGACCAGCTTTTTAAAATTCACATCATAGCCACAGGGTGGCGCAGTTGACCCTGTAACACTAACTGCCCTTAAATTCAGAAAGTCTGGCCCTCCCACATGACCCACAATATTCAAAATGGGTCAATATTGAAACGTTAAGGTAAAACAAATTTTCAGGGAACCGGCATCTTGGAAATACGCAAATTAGGGGTACAGACACACCCAATTATAAATATAAGCATTTGAATGTGTTTCTAATGGCCAAGAAACATAATATAGATACCACGTTTTTATTTGAAGCTCATCTGATTAAAAAGTTTTAGCCGAAACCTTTTTCGGAGGGCGGCCATATGGATTTGGCTGAATCATTAGAACATACTCCGAGCTACATCTGGGCCAAATTTGGTGCTTTTGCACACATTTGCACGAACTTAGCCTCATATAGCCCTAAGGCCCCCAACTATTACTCATTTGGGATCACATGCAGTCTGTATACTGTTAAAAAAAACACAACAGAAGTGTAATCTCTGGAATTTACAGTAATTCATGAGTGCAGGCAGTACAGTACATCAATGGCCTATATTTCAGTAGGAATCAAATTCAATTTCCAGTTGTTCCGACTTGAGGGCTTGCCAAGAAAACAGCTATAACTTAAAGTCCACAAAACAAATAGGATTTGTCACACACTTAATAACTCACAGCTCAACCTGTTTCAATGACTCATCTCTGTGGTAACCGAGGTAACCGTTACTTCATCTGCTGGGAGTGTCCACCTGTTAGAACACTGGTTAGGAGTCCCTACAGTCCGAATCCACAACACAAATAGGATTTGCCCAAATCACAGCTTCAATTACTCATCTTTTATTCATATTTAGCAAGTATGGAAAACAATTGGTTGTGTGGACATTATCTTTCCTGTGTTTTGCCAGTACCTCAAGAAGACAGAGATGTGCATACTGTAGGACATTACACTTGTGTTAAATATAGAAAAAACTCTGTTTCCATAAAACATTTTATATAGTTTAAAAAAATGTATTTACAAGGTGCGCTTTAGGAGTGGTCACACCTTGCCCTGAATTGGTTTATGAAATGAGAAACATTTTATAATAACACTTAACTATGTCCTAAGCTACTCCCCAGCCAACCATCACCTTTCACCTTGACTCAGGTGAACAGGGAGCTGGAGAGACTTCACATAGAGGCTATCTACCTACCCATCCATCCATCCATCCATCCATCCATCCATCCATCCATCCATCCATCCATCCATCCATCCATCCATCCATCCATCCATCCATCCATCCATCCATCCATCCATCCATCCATCCATCCATCCATCCATCCATCCATCCATCCATCCATCCATCCATCCATTCATCTCTCTCTCTCTCTCTCTCTCTCTCTCTCTCTCTCTCTCTCTCTCTCTTTTTAGATTAGGACAGTATTATTTTGATATCACAGGCCATGAGTCATGTTTCCCCTACAATAACAAAGTGCTTGGAAGACAAACATTTATGTGGATAAAAATGGTTGGCAAATAACCAATGGAGGCAATAAACAGCAGGATTTAATGTGGTAACCCAGGCTCATTACTTCATCTGCTCTGGCCCAGCTGTTAGACCACTCATCCCTAATGTCAGAGTTTTTTGGTGTCAACTTCCCTGTATGTCCTTATATCACGTCTGTTGGGTCAGAAACCAGACAATAGTGTGGGAGTGACTCACTGTTAACCGGCTCTGGACAGTGGATTGCTTAGCCACCAAAAGACTTCAGTATTTTGAACTGGAAGAAGCGTAAACCAGTCTACGAGTCCTTCGCTGGAGGTAAACCTAGACTTCCTGAACATGGAACGGGCATCCTGCCTACTAAAAGACTTCCATAAGAGCCTGGGTGACCACGGGTTCCTTGAGAAATCCTGATGTGGTATAATTCATAATTATGTTAGTGGTGACTGATTGTGTCTGTCTGTGATTGAGACGATTGATGCTCCTGCATTCCCCCCCTTTTCATTTTTTATTTTCTTCTTGTTTGATATTGTTTGTTGTGTAGTTGTTTATTCTTTATATCCCTGAGGTTTCTGTATAAGAAAAGATAAGTGTTGCGTGTGTGTGCTGAATGTGCCTGCTGAACCCTGAGAGGGGAGTCTACCTGGAGTGATGGTCCTGTGAGGATCTATAGGCCTACCTGGCAGGCTGCCAGGCAAGTGCACATCCACCTGTCCATACTTGTCGTTTCCTGCAGCAGTAGATGTGCTGTCCATTCTCCCCTTGCTAGATGAGGTCCATGGACCATGGATTCCCAGTGAAGAAGTTGGGAGCCATCCTGCCGATATTGTGATATGCGCTGGAGCCAATGACATCAGGCGAGTGCAGAACCTATGTGTGCATTCATTCAAGCTGTAGGACCTAGACATGGGCGTGCTTTTCCTATCTTGGCCTTCGCTTGGAGTGCACTGCTTCCCCGTTTCAGAGGGAACACTTTTCGGCCCGAAGCCTCGAGGGGTTGCGAGAGAGGGAGGTGGGAGAAATCCTCCCAGCCCTCACCTTTGGACTTAGTTTATATCCTTTTTCTGTATTGTCTGTGATTCAGCGCTTCCACTAGCATAACCTCTAGTAGTAAACAGCCCCCGCTACCTTACAGCCCTCTTGTTTTGCTGTGCGACACCCAGTGTGTATGATCCATAATTATGTGCCGTGACACCCTGAGATCAGTTGTGTGGCAGGCTGTTTGCAGTGAAACATCGTTTAGTGTGCAGTGTTATTCTGGACTGGTTGTGTGACAGTTCCCAGACCTGTGTGCAGTGTTGGCACCCTTCCCTCACGTGTGTAGTGTCTCTTCTGGGCAGATCAGGTAGTGTGGGTGGATATAGCTCTGGGGGTTGCAGAGAGCGTTTTCTCCCTATAATTATCCTAGGCCTAAGGGCACTGGTATTTTAATATAGTCCGTTCTATTTTAGATTTGTCTATGAAATTGTATGCCATTATATTTATACAATAAAGTATTGCCTATTTTTCTTAAACATCCTCTCCTTGTTTGTTTGTGGTCTTGGGGAAATAATGTTTGGTAATTCAACTGAACTGGAAAGTACACCCGTGCGTTTGCACCTCCTAGCTTTAGACTGGAGTCTAGTGACATAAACTGTTCCTTTATTAATCCCTTTTAGGAAAATGCAGGTGTCATAGCAGCATGGGGTACAGGTGTAGGCAGGGTAATAGAAATACAATAAATATAGAGAATACAAATATCAGAGTAGGGGTAAAGAACAATATGAATACAAACTAAAGGTGTCAGCCAGACAGGTGAGACATATATACTCTATCAATAGAAATAACACATTGTGCCAGAGTCTATGCAAGGTTCAGTAGTCAAACAGTTCTAACAGTTCTCAAGTTCTTCAGCCCACGGTTGTGGAGCCTGATGGCTACTGGCACAAAGGACTGACGAGGCGATTTGTGGTGTGTCTGGGGCGGATGTGTGATTGATTGATTGATTGAAAACTTTAATTAACAGATTGCAGAATGGGTACAGTACAGCTCAATACACACAATTGTTAAGGGGATGCAGACCAGAGAAAGACTTTCGTCTTGTTTACATCAGGGTCCCCCATTTTCAATTCATAATGACATTTATGACATACACAACATACAGATATACAGTACTGTTACATTTGTGACATACAAGAATAACAAGATATGCAAATATACAGTACTGTTAAACAGATCCTAACAATCTAATCTAATCATCTAATCTAAACTAATCATGACATTTATGACATACATGACATACAGATACATACAGTACTGTTACATTTGTGACATACAAGATATGCAAATATACAGTACTGTTAAACAGATCCTAACAGTAAATATATACATACGAGGGGGAGGGAACTGTACATTAGGAGGGGGTGGGTGGGTGGGAGGGGTCGTTCAGACATTTACAGGGGCCAGTTTTGAATTGCAGCCTCCCGTAGGTGCTCTTTGAGAAAGGTTTTGAAGGTGGGTAGGGATTCAAAAAAAATTACGGCTGTGGGTAGGGCGTTCCACATTGATGTGGCATAATTGCGAAACGTGTTTAGACTCTTGTTTGTGCCGAATCTGGATTGAACATGATTTGTGGAACTCCCTCTGGTGTTGTGGTCGTGGTATTCACTGACCTTTGGGAAGTATTTCGACATGTACATGGGTACCTTAGTGGTGTAGTCGTGTATCTTGTAGACCAGGCCCATTGCAAGTTGATCTACTCTGTCGTCCACTCTAAGCCATCCTAGGTTGTCAAAGTGGGCAGGGGTGAGGTGGGTTTTAGGAGTACGGTCAAGCAGTAGTCTGACCAGTTGGTTTTGTGATGTTTGTAATCTTGTTTTTATTGCCTTTGAGGTGCTTTGGTACCATGAGGTGCAAGCATAGTTGTAGTACCCTTGAATGAGTGCTCCTGCTAGAGTCTTCAGGGTATTCTTGTTTACCAGAGGAGATCCGGTACAAGAATCTTGTTCGTTGGTTGACTTTTTTTATTACATTGGATGCCATTTTGTCACAGGAAAGATTTGCCTCTAGGATGGAACCCAGGTATGTAATTTCATCTTTCCTTGTGACAATATTGTTACCCACTGTAACAGATAAGCCGTTGGTTTTGCTGAGTTTGATATTTGATCCGAATAACATAAGCGAAAGGCCTCTCCTCTGTCCTGATTCTCCTAGACCCGTCTGCAGCCTTCGACACAGTCAACCATCAGATCCTCCTCACGTCCCTCATAGGAATGGGAGAGGCTGGCTCTGCGCTGATATGGCTGACATCATACCTCAATGACCACTCCTACCAAGTGTCATGGAGAGGGACCCTGTCGGCCCCCCGCCCCCTGCGGACGGGTGTCCCCCAGGGCTTGGTCCTTGGACCCATTCTCTTCTCCCTCTACACTAAATCTCTGGGTAACATTATCACATCTCATGCCTTCTCGTATCATCGCTATGCCGATGATACTCAACTCTTCCTCTCCTTTCCTCCGTCAGATATATCCACATCTCTGGGCGGATCTCGGCCTGTCTTTCCGACATCTCCACCTGGATGACGACCAACCACTTCAAACTGAACCTAAGCTAAACAGAATTGCTTCACCTGCCGGCCAAATCCTCCCCCCTGACGACCTTTCCATCACAGTCGAGAATGTAGCTGTGGCCGCGTCCCCGACCGCCAAGAACCTTGGTGTTGTCCTTGACGACCAGAGCCTGCAGATTCCTCCTGAGCAACGTCAGAAGGATCCGCCCCTTCCTGACAAAAGAAGCCACCCAACTCCTCGTCCAATCAACAGTCATCTCCAGCCTCGACTACTGCAACGCACTTCTTGCTGGAATTCGGACCACTGCCACCAAGCCTCTTCAACTCATTCAGAACGCAGCGGCCCGCCTGATCTCAAACCTACCAAAGTCAGCCCATGTCACCCCACTTCTTAGGGACCTGCACTGGCTCCCCATTGCCGCACAAATCCGCTTCAAGTCCCTCGACTTGGCCTATCATGCAGTGAAGGGAACGGCTCCGGCCTACCTCCAGTCAATGGTATCTAACTACACACCCTCAAGACCCCTACACTCTGCATCTTCTGGCCGCCTCAGACTTACTCCTATCTGAGCTCCGAGAGGGTCATCAAAGAGAAGCCGCCTATTCTCAGTCCTTGCCCCACAATGGCGGAATGAACTTCCCACCACAGTTAGGACAGCCGAAACCCGTCCAATATTTCGCCGTCGACTAAAGACACACTTTCAATATAAAATGTAAATTTAAAAAAAGATTTAATTACTGTCATGCACTTGTCCTAATATACTAACCTACACTGTAGCACTACTTTTGATGAATATTGTTACTCAGCTGATAGAGTTGTGCCCTTCCTGCTAACTTGTCGTACAAAACTTGTAAGTCGTTTGGATAAAAGCGTCAGCTAAATTACTAAATGTAAATGTAAATCACTGATTCTTGAGAGTTGGGACAAAACATGTCCTACATAGAAAAGTCTAATTTATATAAAAAATTAAGAAATTCATAATGAGTGATATACTCACAAAGTTACATCTAAAGATATTGTGTATACTGATGTTATGTTTTAGCACATATATTTGTTTTTTGGGGGATATTTGTTTAAATGTATAATCTGTGGTTAGAAGCTCCCATGTTAATTATCTTGTCCTCAGCAAGGGGTCACATTATTGACCAGCCCAAAAAAGCTTGAAAGACCTCTCCACTTGTGAAAACATACATATCAAATCAAAGATAAGGGTTATACATGTATAAAACAATGCATGCCATGAAACTCAAATAATATTGTCCATAGAAATCTACCTATCAAAGTTGTGTCCTCAGTTTATGTCAACTCTGTCAGACCTTTTCATAAACCTAATTAAATCAGGCAATAGCATGGCCAGCTCTATCCCTGAGGACCCCTTTTCCTTCCCCTGAATGTGGTGAATGCAACACTACCACACATGGTCTGGTAAGTTTTACACTTTTTGATATTTTAGACAAACAATGTCAATATTCTGATGGTCACAGCTGGAACATGTCAACACTGTCTCTCCGTTATTAGTGGATTGAATTCAAGTGTTTCGGTGAGATTATTAAGACAGCTAGCAACTGCCAAAAAACTAGCTAGCTGTAGTGCACAATACAGGCTTGGAGGGAAAATGTGTGCCCTTTTGTCAACTCTGTCAGACGTCAACTCCATCAGATTTTGTGTCTGACGGAGTTGACGTGTAAGCTGACGGAGTTGACAAATCCATCAATAACCTCATAATATGCTATTATTATACTATTTTTGAACATGGTAAGGATTTAAATGTTATTTCAGAGTTGTATCTAGAAGTGTGCATATAATAGCATGTGTAGCAGGGTGGATTATCCCTGCTTCGTGGGAACGGGTGTGCACAGTCACTGGGTAGCGAGACACAGTAGAGCTCCGTCTGACTGCACCTCCGTCTTTGGGTCTGGAGCTTCGACTGGAGGCTGGCAGTGGGAGTGGATGGGGCCCGGGATTTGCTAACTTGGTCTGGTACTCTGGTCTTCCTCCCCTGCAGCAGGGCGGTCAGCAGTACTCCCCAACACGCTCTCACCTCCCCCAATTACTCCTTTAACCCTCCCACACCTAGTGACTGAATTGTAAATAAATAACTTGGTTCCCCCCGCAAGCAGTACCCTCCCTCAGTGACACTAGAAACCTTACAATAAAAAGGGAAAGGTGGAATAGGAAGGGGTTAATTATAGTAGCGTTACCCACACCAAAATAGCTAATACTGTGCACAGTAATGGACACGCACACAGAATCCCATCTAATGTTTTTATGTTAATTGGTACGTTTGAGTACAAAAGTTTAATAGGAGTGGTCCAATGAAATGAAATCCTACTACTGCTCAGTTGTAACTCAATACCTTATGTACACGTATATTCTACACACACCTCTGTGTTAGCACCAGGAATAATATACTTTAATGTATTTGACTCATCACCCACGTCTGGGTCAGTACCATGTATAATACCTCTATCAGGCTTTAATTATATGGTAGGAATAATACCTCAGGTCTGTAACCTCCCCACTGGGACAGGGTTGATTAGATGGGAAATTATTATTAAAGAACCAACACGTTATCACACTCAAAGGACATCAAAAATGTGGGCCCACTGTACCAAAACAAAAGTCCTATACTAATGCCGGCATATAATGTGTATGGGGTACCCCTATTAACTGGATTTAGCAACGTTAGCTTCGCCCGTAGGCCGCATTACACTGTGTACTGTGCAATAAGATCCGGAGCACTGGCGCTCTACTGTACTCAACCAAGATGGCGTCCTCGCCGCGCCACCACGGTTCGGGGTAGCAAGATGGCGTCGAACGCTCTCGTCACGGGCACTAGCAAGCGGGGCTGGAGCAGAGGAAGCAGTAGCGGGCTGGGAGCGTGTGCTGGATGATGGCGCCTCTGCTGGACGGGAAGAACTCCCGTGCTGGGCTGAAGACCGCTGGTGCAGAGCAGACATCCACGCCGGCGAAGACTGGTTGTTGACGGCCGGTGCTGGATAGACGCGCAGCAACACCCTGGCCCTACCTTAACTGAAGCTACTCTTAGGGTCCCAAACAGCCCTCCTGCTAGCTGTGATATATAATGACGCAGGGTGTCTCTAAACACCGGTCTTCTTCAAGCCACGCTGGCGGGGCACCTCACTAGAGGGAATATCTTTAACTTAAGCCACACTTCAAGTTCAAGTTCAAGTTCAAGTTCTTTAATAGTTGTCATACAGAAGTACAGAATACTTTCATACAAAATGCTTCTTACTGTTACGCTCCAGAGACTGTGCTAGACAAGATAGTATCAAATAACATAATAACATAATATAGCATGAATTTAGAAGAAGAGAATGAGGTCACAGTGTTCGGTATAGACATATGTACAATGTTCTGAGTTACCATATAATATACAATACACAATACTATGCAGTGTACTAATGTACAGTACTATCTAGTGCAAAGCAGAAATGGGATGAGGTACAATTTTAGGTACAATTTACAGTAAGGTGTACGAGTTGTAGTGCAATCCTTCGTCCATAAATATAAAGTGTGGGGAGTGGGTGCTACAGTGTGTTTGTTTAAAGTGGGTGTGTGCTATAAAGTGTGTGGAGTGGGTGCTACAGTGTGTTTGTTTAAAGTGAGTGTGTGCGTGTGGATGTGTGTGCTATGTGCGTTTGGTGGTTGTTGTTGTGTAGTGTTCATTCATTGTTCGTTTAGCAGCCTGATGGCCTGGGGATAGAAGCTACTTCTGAGTCTTTCTGTGCTCGCCTTGAGACTCCGGTATCGCTTGCCTGACCGCAGCAGTTCAAAGAGGCAGTTGTTCGGGTGACTGGAGTCTTTAATGATTCTCTTAGCCTTGCCCTTGCAACGCTTGTAGTAAATGTTCTGGAGGGTGGGGAGCCCCCCTCCAATTGTGCGTTCGGCTGCACATGTCACTCTTTGTAGTCTGCTTCGGTCTTTTGCAGTGCTACTTGGCTATACCGCATTTCTTCTAGGATAACCCGTTGTATCACTAGGGTTATTCAGTGGGGAAAACATGCAACGCTCCCCTACGGTTACTTTTCTAGGATAACCCGTAATATACTCAAGTTCAATACGTTCACCCGTGTGGTACACCACGGGGCTCCGTCAAGACACGACCGATCACATCCAAGTCCACTGTCGAAGAGGCTCGCTCCTCCCTCTTCCGTCTCAGTTGGCTTGCTTCCTTCTCCGTCTTTCTCGTACGCTCTCTGCCTGCCACCGCCGCCCCCTGCTGGTACCGCCTACTAGCCCCACAGGGAAACACTGGGTGGAAGAATATGATCCAGTGTTATTGTTTATAATCCATATTCCAGCCGGTAGGAGAAGGAGAAACCCGCGTCATTGATCGAGGGGATATTAATGGAAACTAGTTAATACGTCCTGGTGTACCAGGGGAGATAAAAGGCAAGTCAGCACTTCTGAATAATAGCCATATTTTCAGGGTGCTACACATGCATTACAATACACTTCTGACTTTTAGAGCATGGGCAGGCTGTGGTCGGCTTATTGAATAATTGTCTTACTTTCCCAGCACATGTGTTAATAAATAAATATATCACTTGTCTACGTTGATTGATTGATGTAAAATATGGTGCAGTGTGTAGTTTTCACTACCAAACATCTACACTCTTGCCTCTTATAGAGCGGGGAAGGAGTTCCATGTTGCCCTATCCCAGAAGGGATACAAGACAGAAGAAAACAGTTATTCTTGTTATTATACTGTTTACTTAGAACATCAGAGCAAAGGTGCACAGTGGTAAACTGTGGATATTTCATCTTAATATCTTTATAATAATTCTTAATATAGGACTGGTTCATGCGTGTCTAGATTGCTGCATCATCCTTTCTCTGACTTTCCATCCATAGTGTAATACATTATGGTATGGAGTAATCAACAGGATAATTCTTTGCTAGTCAGTTGTCACAATCTTATCAGTTGTAATATACCCTAGGAATATTGGAATTACTGTCTTCTTGAATTTTCTCCCACTCCTTCCACTGAACATGGCCAGTGTGAAGATGTTTGCAATATCTAGTTGTAGAAACTACGCACTGCAGCTTTAACGTCAATCAATCATGTTTAGTAAATACACACCTGATTTTATAGTCTTATTCTAATACATTTTCATTACTTTTGTATTATAGGAAAGCATGGCTAGACAAAAATTGTCAGTTGAGGAGCGAAGCAGAAGAAATAGAGAGTACCAATGAAAGAGAAGAGAAAGATTATACAGTGACGAAGAGAGCAAACATGCCTTGCAAGAGCAGGAAAGACAAATGTGGAAAAAGAGGGTTCAAGACAAAAAAGTCATAGAAATAGACAAGATGGGAGACAGGGCACAGAGGTATCGGAGAAAATATTGGAGAGAGGTCCAGAAAAGGTGCAGATAGAAAAGGTCCTGTGAAGGTGCGGTGCTGGAGGCAGACCCCCCCCCAGATCAGGATATTCTAGATAACAATGCCAGACAGCGCAGAGAGTCTCTCAGACAGGAACAGAAACAAAGTAAAACGCGAAAAAGGCATTCAAGAGAAATACAAACTTTAAAAGAGAAGATTACAAATGTAACAAAGCAACAAAACAACCTGAGAAAAACAATAATGTGCTGAAAAAAGGCTACAAATACATCACCACTGGACTCTCCAGGCACGGAAACAAAGAATATGCTATCAGGAAGCAAAGTAAGGAATCAGAAAATCCAAAAGGCCCTGCTATTCCACCACATCCTCAGAAGAGAGCTGAAGACAAACAAACAAACTCCTGGCCCATGGCGCCAAAAACCAGCACTGAGTGTGTCATCAGGCACGATTCTTAAACAGTATCGTCTTCTTCAACAAATTAAAGACTTTGGGTTAACCTATAAGTTAATGAGAGAAAGGGAGCATCCTCAGAAAAAGCCAACATTCATACAGGGTATAACACAGACTGTCCAGGATTTCTTCCTGAACTCTGCACGTGTGATGATGTGTGACGATGGATAGTGCTAATGATGGCTTTGTCATTATAAATGATTTCCCATATCTTTTAAAATCTTCGAAATGGAATGGGTACATTTGGAAATTTTGCAATACAAAATTATGTAGGTTAGAGTTATCCTATCCCAAAAAATTTACTCATATTTAAATTCCCCATTAACACTTTGATTGCCCAACCCGAGTTTTCTCAGGTTTACCCCCCGTGGGTTGAATGGCCATCACGAGAATATTATTTTTTTTTTTTTTTTTTTATTAGCGATCTGAATTCATATTTAATCAACCGAGTCTTGACTTAATCCTCTTTACCCTGTTGGGGGGCATAGGGCGTCCACCAGAGCTCTCCATCTCACTCTCTTCTGGGCCAGGGCCTTTGCTTCTTTCCAGCTCACTCCGATGTTCTTTAGGTCTTGGAGTGTGGAACGTCTTCAGGTGTTTCTCGGCCAACCGAGTCTACCGTTGGAAATTCAGCCACCCCAGGCGCCCAGATGGTAATTCACCCTTTTGGATTGGACTCAATGAAAATGAATGAGAAAAAAAAACCCGGACTCCACATTTTACTTCTCACTCATGCAACCGGCGTCGATCAGCTTCACTCTGGAGCCTCAGAGCAGCGGGGATTATGTGTTTTTACAGTATACGCGGTGGATCAATAAAAGGATAGATTTTTTCTAATGGCGATCAGGAATTGGAATAATCCATTTGGATACCATCTGATCTCAGGTAAGGAATCTATGTTACCAGTCTTAGGATAATCAGACCCGTTTTCACAGAGATATAAGCGTTTCCCATATGTGTCCCCCAGGCTGTTTGACTGTGCGAGCGGTCAGGAACTAGGAGAATCGATTTTCAGCTCACGGCACGAGCGTGCATGCGTACACATATACTATCGATAATCTAGCGTTTATTTGAAAACGATTCATAAATAGGCAGAAAAATGACAACGTTCTAGAATATTCCAGTAAAGGGCGATTATTATGGAATGTCTTCTTTTTTCCGTGAAAACGAGTGCTTTTCAAAATGCTAGAAAACTGAAATGAACCGAAAAAATCCGCTTTGACAATGTTGACTGGAAAATGAGTCTTTGATAAGCGACGGGCAGATTAGACACATAGCCATAATTTAAAACATAGATTAGGCGATATTAACGCTAACATTGAAGTGGTGCTGGGCATTCAAGGGGGTAAAAAGGAATTAAGCTTGGGCTCTGAAAGTGTTAAGAAACACATCATTTAGACACTTTGCATGTTAGGATTTCCTTCAGATTCATGTTGGCATCCATGTATGGCGAAGGCCCAGACTGGCCATCGGGAGCTCTGTCTGTCTGTCTGTCACACACACACAAAGGGAGCCGCATGTGATTGGTGGAGGCGGGACCAGGCCATACAACTGATTGACAGTGGAGATGGCGAATGGAATGGCAGATGGCACTTCTGCAAAATGACAGGGAGAGACAGCGAAAGACAAAAAATGTCAAGCATAACCTGCGCTTGAAAATGGACAGTGAAAAAAGAGGAAGGGTCGAGCAGAGGGAAAGAGAGAAAAATACATACTGCTTACTGCTTGTATTTCACAGAACAGTCAAGATGGAAAAGACTGGAAATGAAATGTTTCAACAGTGGAAAAAAGAGGATGGTGGAGCAGAGAGGGAGGGAGAGAAAAATACATGCTGCTGACACATGCCTTCTCTACTTGAACGACCACATCAAACAAGAGGTGGACGCGGGCAAATACTGCGGCATGGTCATGCTGGACCTACAAAAGGCCTTCGACACTGTCAATCACACCATTCTGATTGACAAGCTAAAAGCAATTGGTTTTGATAGTTTATCAGTGAGCTGGATACAATCCTACCTGGAGGGGAGGGAACAGATGGTGGAAGTAAACGGTACCCTATCCCCCCCCCCTCACAGTGAGCTGTGGTGTTCCACAAGGAAGCATACTAGGACCGCTACTATTCCTAATTTATGCAAATGACATGTCGTCAGCTTGTGACTGCAACTTGTTCCTGTTTGTGGATGACTCAGCCCTGCTGGTCTCTGACAAGAACAAGTTACAGGTTGAAAAAGCCCTCAGCTCGGAACTAGGCAAAATCTGCATATGGCTCGCCGACAACAAACTATCATTACACATGGGCAAAACAGAGTCCATTCTCTTCGGTTCAAATAACAAACTCAGCAAGACCGACGGCTTCTCGGTTACAGTGGGTGACAATATTATCACAAGGAAAGATGAAATTACCTACCTGGGTTCCATCCTAGAGGCTAATCTTTCCTGTGACAAAATGGCATCTAATGTAATAAAAAAAGTCAACCAACGAACGCGATTCTTGTACCGGATCTCCTCTCTGGTAAACAAGAATACCCTGAAGACTCTAGCAGGAGCACTCATTCAAGGGTACTACGACTATGCTTGCACCTCATGGTACCAAAGCACCTCAAAGGCACTAAAAAACAAATTACAAACATCTCAAAACAAGCTAGTCAGACTACTACTTGACCTGACTCCTAGAACCCACCTCACCCCTGCACACTTTGACAACCTAGGATGGCTTAGAGTAGACGACAGAGTACAGCAACTTGCAATGGGCCTGGTCTACAAGATACACTACGCGACCAAGGTACCCATGTACATGTCAAAATACTTCCCAAAGGTCAGTGAATACCACGATCACAACACCAGAGGGAGCTCCACAAATCATGTAAAACCCAGATTCGGCTCAAACAAGGGACTAAACACGTTTCGCAATTATGCCACATCAATGTGGAACGCCCTACCTAAAGCTGTAAAGGAATGTGAATCACTACCCACTTTCAAAAACACTCTCAAAAAACACCTACGTGAGACTGCAATTCGAAACTGGCCCCTACAAATGTCCTAACCTAGTTGTACAGTAAATGACCAAGTAAGGCTTTGTCAGTATTCCAATGTACAGTGTAAAATGTGTGTGTGTCCCCTACCCAACCCCCCCCCCCCCCCACCTCCAATGTACAGCCCTCACCCAACCCCACCCCACCCATCCAACCTCCTCCAATGTACAGTTTCTACGCCAAATGTATATACACTCCTTTTCTGGACACTTTTGTATCACAAACAGTACTGTATTTGCAAATCTGATATGTCATAAATGTATAGATGTAGCAGTACTGTCTATCTGTATGTCATGTATGTCATATATGTTATGATGAATTGAAAATGGGGGACCCTGATGTAAACAAGACGAAAGTCTTTCTCTGGTCTGCATCCCCTTAACAATTGTATGTATTGAGCTGTACTGTACTGTACCCATTCTGCAATCTGTTAATAAACTTTTCAATCAATCAATCAATGCTGACTGCTTGTATTTCACAGAACAGTCAGATGGAAATTACTGGAAATTAAATGTTTCAACACTTCAACAGTGAAAAAAAGAGGAAGCATGGAGCAGAGAGGGAGAGAGAAATAAAAAATAAAGGCCCTTGCAGGAGATGCCGCTAAATGTGGCAACATTTACCAAATGTTTTCTTACACCACAGGACCACCAGGTTAGTCAGTGATCAAAATAAACATGCTAGCTAGCTAACATAGCTAACGTTACCATGCATCATCATCATCCCCTGTCACCTTTTTCCCCCCATAAATCTTTTATTCAACTTCAGTCCTGATAACCATTTTTATTTTTCATTGTTCTTGTAATGTCAGATTATAAATGAAATACTCTCACTTTTCTGATAAGAGTTGTTAAGTCTGACATTACAAAAACAAAAAATCCATCAAAATCAGAGTTGTTGCTAATCATTGACACATGATGATTATAACAATTATTCGCCTGTAATAATCCCCCCCAGAAAAATCCACTTTGCATTTGGTATATTGAAAATATTTAAATGTATATATATGATGCCATCACAAACAATGGCATTTAAAGGGTAAACATTTTAAAGGTCCTGCACCAGCATGCAGGGAATTAATCTTCCTGGTGGGGGACCCCCAGACCCCCTGCTTAAAAAGTGGCCTGACTTGGGCTATATTTCGCACGATATTTCCTGGCCTGAATAATTCCCCCAGTCCAGCCCTGCGAAGGGGTGAAAAATGGTCAAATCTGCCATTTTGAAATCCAAAATGATGTAGGTTAGAGTTATCATATCCAAAAAATTATCCTATATTTGAATTCCCCACAAGAAACACATATTTTAGACACCCCTCATGTTAAGATTTCTTTAAAATTCATGTTTGCACAAAAGTATGGCCCGCCCTAATATGATGACCACTGGTGGCTAGCCAAGACCATCGATGTGGATACTGATCAACAAGATGTGATAGTGGAATTTCTGCATCCCCATAGTCCAACAGAAAAGGTTTTGTTTCTGCCCAGTTCAAGACATCATAGTGAAACTAATCGAAAATGCAGAAGGAAACGAAGAGGAGAAGTTTGTGAGAAAGTGGAGATCAGGAAGTGGTGTAGAAGAGGTAGATGAAAACAGGGACGAGAAGAAGGGGTCCTGGTCTCCATTACTGTTTTTGTTGTTGGAAACAGTGCATTTTGTAATAGTTGGAAACGGTGTATGTAAAGTTTGTTGTTATTACAATTAGGTTAACAAAATGTTCAGTATAAGACAAGGAGTTATTAGTTCTTATCATTGTCACTTCCATCTGTTTAAAAAATGCATGTGTTCATTTATCAGAGATGCATATACAATTTTGTCAACTCTGTCAGTTTCTCGTCAACACCGTCAGATCTTTGTCAACACCGTCAGATGTTTGTTTTTGTTAATTTTGGGGAAAATACAAAATCCTTCTTCAGTTTATGTTGTTTAAGTAATAAAGGAGCATCAGATCTTCATCCTCTTGTCTTATTTACTTAATGATCTTTTTTTATCATATCAAAATTAAAAACAAAGTTTGAAAATGCAGATATTTCTAAATCTGGGTTTTCAGAATAGTGTGAAATTACACCTGAGGTTTATATATTATATTTGATTGCATACCAGAGTAACTAAACACCATACTTCAGAACTTTAGATTCTTGTTGGACTGGAATAATTAGAATTATATACTTTTTTGTGTGTCTGATGGAGTTAACCCAAATCAAGTTTCAAAGGGAAACATGTGAATTTGTTGAAAATGTTTTTCTATGTAGAGCCCGCACCTTTACATGGTTAAATAGCTCAGACCTTTCTCTACATGAATAATACAACTCTAATCAATATAGTGTGCATTCTTAAAATATAATATTAAAAAGTGTTTTGTCCCGACTCTCAAGAATCAGTGAAATGTATATGCATGTGAGATTCATTGCCCTCATAGAGATGGTCAATGTGAGACCTATATAATTCACAATACATTTAATGAGGATGTCATTGATTGAAATTCCTTTCTCATAGTGTAACGAATGATTCTTTGTTCAACTGTCTCACCGCCTGCAGCAGACTCTTAGGTGTGTAAACTACTAACGAGACGATCGCCGTCAACCAGCACCTGCTAATGGGTTTGACCTGTAGATGATGAATTGAAAATGGGGGACCCTGATGTAAACAAGACGAAAGTCTTTCTCTGGTCTGCATCCCCTTAACAATTGTATGTATTGAGCTGTACTGTACTGTACCCATTCTGCAATCTGTTAATAAAGTTTTCAATCAATCAATCAATCAATCAATCAATCAATCAATCAATCAATCAATATATTTGATCCTGTGGTCCCAGGTTCAAATCCACTTGGTTCCAGGTGTTTGCACCCATGCATTCATCAAATCTGTCTTCACCAGTCCTGCCTAGCTTTGGAGATGTGTTTTGAAATGTGGACATTCACTATTCCAACGGTTCTGTTCAATGTGTGGCTTGTGCAGCTTCGTCGGGGGGTCATTCATTGTGGTGTCCATAGTGGTTCCGTGTTAGTGTTGTGGCGGTTGCAACGTCATGATTAATCGGTCTAGTTTTTTACGCAAAAACGTTGTGTCACAATACTAGGGTGAGAGTTTTCACACAGAATATGTCAGAAGACGCAAAGTGTCAAACTGAAAGCTTGTGGGTTCTCTACTGATACATGCCACTCTCACTGTCAAGAATTTTATATTGTGAGTTATATTGAGAAGGAGCTGCACAGATGAGCCAAATATTGAACACCAGCTTTGGAATAGTGTCCGTCCAAAATATCAAAACACTATCTCCAAAACTATGCAGGGGCTACCGTGTTACTATATTTTATGCAATTGTTTGTATATGATCTGTTATATATAAATACTGTATGTGAAGGATTTGTATGAATACTAAAATAACCAACATTTGAAGTAAGGACCAGATGGTTGCTGCACAATTGTTTTAATCCCACATTTCTTACTCCAGGTAATTTCCCTAGTTGACTTCCAGTTCAGCAAAGATTCCCCAAACATTAAAAATAAAACATAGCCTACTGGTTACTGAAGCATCATTTGTGTTTTTTGGCAAAACTGACAGTATATCGTCCTAATTGCACAGCTGGCAAGTGGAAACAGCTGTTCTCCTCTTCTGGTATGGCCACTTTCATATCCATGTAGTGTTTCAAATCCTAAGTGTAACGTTGCATTGATCTAAGTGTACGGAAATCTTTTAATTCGGTTTGCATTCAATGTTATAAGGCCACTGAGTAAATATTTCCATTGAGGGACCATTTAAAAGTTAATATCCTCCTTGGCCTCTTGTCCTACCTGTCCCCAGCCGGCCTCCTTTATCTTTATGGTCTCTGCAAGCAAGTCCCTCAAGACACTAAAACAGTAGAGATAACCCACACGACTCTGGCATTGCAAACTGCAATCATCTCGAGCAAATAGAAGGAGCTCAATCAACACAGTTGTCCCTAAGGTAGTAGGATGGACTCAGGCAACCAGGGACATCATGTAAATTTGGTTGTTCAAATACTATTTAAATGATGCTCGTCCTCCATATGACCCACGTGAGTGTCTCCTGATCAAGCCTCTGTTTAAAGGGTTAGTCTTTAGCCTAGATGAGAGTTAACCCAAGTAGGAACAGATAAAGAAATTGGCTACATAGCAAGAAGCTTTGTCTAGCTACGAGACTGTTGGTTATTTATCAGATGGGTGGCTGCTGGCTGGGGAGTGATTTCCTTTCTTTTGTTTGTTATATTCCCACCAAGGTTTGGAGAAGATAATTAAATTAAATTACAGGTTTTTCAAACTATTAGCCTATGTTTGCACAGGCAAACAAATGTAAACTAATTGACCCCACTTGACACCACCAATTTAGCTATATGCACATCCACATGGCATATAACAAAACCACAGGGCACACTTCCAAGAGAGATCAGCACCAACTAAATGTATTTTAAAGCAAAGCAACGGGCATAAAAAGGCCTACCATAGATACTATAGGAATGCCTCAGACGAAAAACAATATAACTCCTTTTGAAGTTTTCAGAGTAGCAATGTGTTTTTATCTAGTCGAGGTTGAGTAGTTTTTTGTGATCGGTCACATTCACACTTCAAGTGATCTAGATTAACTTTACAACTGCAAATACATGTCATACATTCAAAACTGACTTATATGGTTCTTCAGTGCAAGGGTTCATGGCATGACCCAGTATCAATGTTTAACTATACCATCTAAGGCCTGAATGTATTTAAGTATTGCACAGATTGTATAAATTCTGCAGGTCACAAAAGAGCAGAAGACATGCATTCAGTTTAAACTAAAAACTATGTGTTTTATTTAGATTGTTGTCCTGTGTTGTGCCAAAAAGACTTAGATTGTTGTCCTGTGTTGTCCCAAAAAGACAACAGGATACACGCAAAACAAGGCACACAAGCCAGTGGCTACATATGAGGCAACAGTGGCTCAGAGCAGTCGTCCAGAGGTTCCCGGTTCAATTCCCACTCCTCCCGGGCAGCGTGTCGATGTGTCCTTGAGCAAGACACTTAACCTCTAATTGCTCCCGATGAGCAGGTTGGCACCTTGCATGGTTGCCTCCGCCGTCGGTGTGTGAGTGAATGGGTAAAATCAAATGTGAGTAACAAATTGTAAAGCGTTTTGGATAAAAGCGCTATATAAAAAAGCAGCCATTTACCATTTGCATACATGATTATGTGAGTTTAATGTGGCAATCCTTAAGATAAAATTTGTTGTTGATTTTGGCAACATATAGTGGTGATACGTAGTCATTGCTTTTCATTGTATTGACATGCTTTTCCATCTTGAAAATTCAACTACAGAGTTAAACTGCTGTTCATGATGTAAAACACATCACTTCCTGTGTGTTGGATGACAAGGATGTCCAACCAGACACCAGTGTTTAGAACAGTCAAGAAGAGCAATTATAGACATGAATTAATTATAGGTAGAATAACTATTGTGTTCTATCAGTTTGGCGATAGAGTGGCAAAATAGACATTTGTTTATATGAAAATGTTTGAAATTATTACTTTAATGTTGTAGTGTGTCATTCGTCATTTTAGATCAATGGTCAAAATGTTTTTTTTATTATTGAAAATGTTGTATTGCTTGGTCACCTATCAGCAATACTGTAGCTCAAAGATTCCCAGCCACACAGAAAACAAGTAGTTGGCCTGTACCTTTTTAGATCAAATAAAATACACACAACATGGGAATAGGATTACGTGTTTCAGAAGAGCTTGACCTGCTACATTCTTTAATCCATCAGTTTCCAACGCCCAATACATGAGTGTCCCAATGTGATTCCACGGTGAGCTGCCCCACATTACCAACTGCTAGCAAGAAAATGTGTTTTGACACAAAGAATAATAAAAGTGTTGTGATCTCCCCTATGAGTTATCTAATGATGTGGTAAAACATCATAAACATCTGACTAGCCTATACTCCCCCTCCCTCCCCTTATCAACTCCTACAAAACCAGAGCACTCGTAACTCCCAACCACAATCAGACTCCTCTCCGATCATCAACGCGATACCAAGATGCTCGCGTCTGAGTCAAAGGCTGAGCTGTGCTCCAACTCAACCACTGTGGGGTTGACATGTGGGGCGGCGCTGGAGAAAGGGGAGCCTGCAGACACTGAATTTATTGATTGTACGGCTGGTAACAACAAGCGGACACGTGTGTTTGAGCGGTATGTTCAGCCGTGTCTGGCGGAGCTCCTGGGGTCGACCCTGTTCATCTTCGTGGGGTGCCTGTCCGTTATCGAGAACACGGCGGGCACCGGGAGGCTGCAGCCCGCCTTGGCACACGGCCTCGCACTTAGCATTGTCATCGCCGTGCTGGGACGGATCAGGTGAGGGACATGACATTGATGGGGAAGAGGAGGAGGGTGGTGGTGGTGCCTTTAGCCTACACGATGCCAAAATGTTGTTGGTACTTATTGTGCTTAAAGACAATATTGCATTTGTTCACGCACTTTAGTCGAATGTAACGCTGCTGCCAACATTGTAATTAGACATTAATGTGTGAGAAGCAGAACCGTTACTTTCTGCCGGAGCTCCTGCAGCTCCAACAACATTAGCAACCTGCTAGTTCAATTACTTGGCAATGTTATAATGTGTAGTTGGAAGTTAGATTGATCTGTCCGTTACTCTTTCAGTCTGTTAATCTGTTTCTTGTTAAATATAAGTCTGTCTCAGTGAACATGGGGAAACTCTCCAAAAGCTGAAACTGGCTGCTCTATATAGACAGTGGATTGGGAATGGGTTGGAATGAAGGAGAGCACCCAGAGGAATGTATTTATTGTATTTATTTAACCAATCTTTAACCAGGCAAGTTAATTGAGAACAAATTATCTTATTCTGAGCATGGACTGTGACAGGGCTGGCCATATCGTATACACTGAAAAGGCTTTAAAACACAATGATCGCATTCCCATCAATTTCTTTTAAATTTAATGTCCATAAAAGCAAATAACTACAAACATCCATTGGCAGGTATTGTGCACCATGAACCCACATGGTTTTAAATCAAGGCTTTGTTGATCTAATCACGAATGCCTGCATCAGTAAACTCCTGACAAACAAGACATGTTACTGTTTAAGGGTTGAAATTAATGTAGAATTATTGTAACACATGTGAAATGTAGACAAAACCAGACCTGTGTTTCTTTCTTTCTTTCTTTCTTTCTTTCTTTCTTTCTTTCTTTCTTTCTTTCTTTCTTTCTTTCTTTCTTTCTTTCTTTCTTTCTTTCTTTCTTTCTTTCTTTCTTTCTTTCAAAAGAAGATATGCTGGGTAGTGGGTACAGCATATGCACGCCTATCTTGTTTTTCTTAGCATTGAGATTGAAATATTTCATAAACTATTGATTCATTTTGAAAATGCGTTCTCTCCTGATAGTGTCACGATGGGGTTAGGTAGAATGCAATAATACAGAAAGGGAAGGAATGGAGGAGGCAGAGGCGAGGAGTGAAGCTTGGAGAAGGGTGTTTACTGTAGAATCCAGTGCAATACAAGGAAAAATACAGAAACTACATAACAACTTCACAATACAAAACAACAAACACTAAGACTTACTAGAGGGAGAACGGTGCGACACGACGTGGAGGAACAGGGGGTAACTGGAGGAATGTCGCCACACAGAAGGGAGGACAGACAGAACCCTATATACCCCAACTAATTAACAATTAAGAACACCTGGCCAACACAGAATCACAAACAACACCTAGACAATAAGCAAAGAACAACTAAACACAAAAGCAACTCCTAACAACCCAACAGTACACCACATCACACAAGGGAAGGGAAAGTCAACAACAGTACACACCATGACACCACATTAATCATACTATTAATTATTGTTATCACAGTAGTCAGGATGTCCAGTGTACTGGAGCGCACCGATTGTTTGTCACCACTAGAGGGTGGTAGGGCGCCAATGTCAGGCCGAGGGCCAATGTCAGATAGAGGGCATTGCCCAAAGTTAGGTGGAGGGTACTGCCCAATGTTACCATCCTGCCCAGTCCAGCCAGGACCGGGCCTAGGATCCTGACAGATAGTGGGGGCCACTTCAATCCTGCTGTATCCGTGTCCGTCTATCTGATTGGGGGGCTTGTATCCTTTCGGCAACAAACAATCCCTTCCGCGTTGCTCTGATTGGCCAGCGATCTACGCTCGTTTCGCCCCTACGCCCGTGCGAGCACGCGCATGCGCATGAGCCGGAATTCTATCCTCGAGTTAACCTAATTTATACAAATGGAAGTATGGATTTCGCCGTAACGAATCATTAAAAAAATATACCGTTAACTGGAATATGTTGTTTCTTTACACATATGTTGGATTATGTAATTGGTTTGTCATGACAAACCAATAAAAAATCGCGAATTAACCGGTGGTTATCCTATTATATTAACATAGCTACAACAACACACAGTAACGTTAATCTAATTACATGCATCATTGTTTACAATGAACGGTGGGGCTAATCGAAAGGACTGGACACGGACAAGTTAAACAGCAATCAATTAATTTAATATTTAATGTTGTTGTTAGGAGCTTTTGTTTTGTTTTGTTAGTTTGGGGTTGCTATACCATGGCTACATATGCATTCTCCTATTCAAGGGAGTATTGTTGGAGAAGAGGTTTCCTCAGACCAGGGAGCTCAGGGACAGAAATGGGAGCACCTGTTCACAGCTACAAACTGCCGGTGAAAGCCAAGTTTCCTTGCTTTGGTGGTCCAGAGGACGACACTGATCCGCTGTCATACATAGAGAAGTGTGAGGAGTTCCTGGCCCTTCATCAGCTGACCCATGAAGGTATTTTGGCAACACTAAATACTGTGCTAAAGGACACCGCCAAAGATTGGTGGCAGGTGGAAAGGTCAAGGGTCAAGACATGGGCACAGTTTAAATTAGCATTTCTCAGGTCATTCCTCTCAGAAGACTATGAGGCGGAAGGAGAGAAGAGGCTTCGGGACCGGATTCAAGGCCAAAAAGAGAGTATTCGAGACTTTGCATTCCAGTATAGAGCGTTGTGTATGCGTTGGAGGCCAGGTTACAGTGAAAAGGAGATAGTCAATCTCATTTTGCGCAACTGCAATCCCAAATTAGCTAGTAGTGTTAGAGGAACCGCCCACACAGTTGATGAGCTGGTGAGAATCGGGACTCTCATTGAAGCTGACTGGTCTAGTCAGTCTTCCTATTGGGATAAAGTCAATGCTAATGCAAGTAGAGAGTGGGGAAAGAGACCCAAACCGAGTAAGGATACACAGCCAAAGGAGAGCTACAGGGGAACAGGACCAGGGTATGTGAGCACACTCCTGCCTGACTCCCCTAGTGACTCCAGCGTTCAAGGACACCAGAGTAAGATTGTAGTTCCAATATTGGTTTGTGGAGTGAGGTGCAATGCATTGCTGGACACAGGAGCTACATACACCCTGCTGCAAGAGCCTCTCTGGACACACATAAAGAAACCTCAGGAATTCTTGACATCAAGTCCAGAGCACTCATTCCTCCTGGCAGATGGAAAAGTTCATCCTGCTTGGGGGCAGGCTAAACTTTGTTTTGAGTTGCATGAGGACTTATGGCTGATGGATGCCTACGTTATGAGCAAAGAATACTTGGCCTTCCCAGTTGTTTTAGGGCTTGACTTCCTGTTTAAGACGGGAGTCCAACTTGACTTTAAGTCTGGGACATATGGGATTAGGCATGGAGGGAAACTCCAGTTCCATCGCTTTCTTCAAGAGGAGGTAGGATGGGAGGGTCACTGGGATGAAAGGAGGAAGCCCTTGGTGGGGCTGTACTTAGCAGCGCCCCCTATAGCCCAGCAAGAAGTCAATCTCCAAGTACTTGTCAGCAAGGCTAACGTGGATCAGTCCACCAAGGAAGCCCTACATCTAGGCCTGTTGCAATAAGCAATAAATCAATTTATCGCGCAATAATGAAAATTAATGCAATGATTTTGACGGGCGCAATTAATTGCTATTTGCGTGTTTGTTTTAATGAGGCGGGAACCAGTACCTCTCCGTGTGGGGAGGCGGGCCGCTGACGTTACTACAGAGTACAGCACGGGAGCTCCTGTGAGCACCATGCGTATGTTGGGCAGTAGCAACGCTACATAGCTTAACTACATTTCTCAGTAGCGTGATGGTAGCGTTGCTCCTTTTGAACCAAGTAGCGTTCTTTGTAGTGTAGCTATTTTTAGACCCAAGTAGTGATGTAGCGTGAACAAACGCTATACGCTACTGCCCGGAGAAACTGGACTGCTAAATAAAGATTAAAGATCTAGCGTTGATGCTATGACGCTTCCTCCTCATCGTTGATTGCCTGTAGTAGCTGCATCTAACGTTAGTAGCTAACGTTAAAACTAACCTAAAGTTAGTTGTTCACCAACAATCTCAACATTTGTTTTATCATTAGCTCAAAAACACAGAACCGGACGACACAAGTTGTCCGCTCATAGGTTCTGCTAGGATAATAACAACAATACTTCCGGTCGGTGGGTTTCAAAATAAAAGAGCAAAGTCTAAAACACCGGAAAAGACGTTTATTTTGTACAGCGTTTTCCTCCACGAGTACTCAAGTACATCATGTGATCAATCGATCTGTTTTTTTTTGCCCATCCCTAGTTTATCCTGTGCAGAAAAGTCTCCATTCCAATAGAGATAGTATATATTTGTGTTTATTTGATTATTGTTGAGCTATATTTTAATCGAGAGTAACTGGTAGTGTAGCTTACTACATTTTCCAAGTAGCTTGCCCATCACATAATCCGCGAGCCACAGTAAACAAACGCGAGCCACAATTAGGGTGACCAGGTGTCCCGCTTTTGGTTGTATACTGCACAGCCATTTTACCTAATGTCCCACGTCCCTCTTTTCGAAGCAAAAAATTAAAACATGGGTCTAAAAGCCCCTTCCTACAGTAAACGTAGCAACCTGCCTCTTGTCCACCAGTGATGCCACAGATTACTTGTAAAAGTAATCTGATTACTGATTACTGATTACTCCTTTAAAAAGTAATCTTAGTTACTTTACTGATTACTTGATTATCAGAGTAACTTAGTTACTTTGAAAGTAACTAGGTTACGAAGTCGTCGTCCCTGCTGCTGCCACAACATAAGAATGACAAAAAAAAATTGTAAAATGTACTCAGTTTGAGTAAAATGTACTAATAGGGCAGGTAGGCCTATCTATATATCTATAGATTTCACAAAAGATAAATGGTCAATAACACCACATGTAGGCTGATATGTAGCCTACCTTTGAGGCCTGCCCTATTCAGATATGGTTCTAATGTTCCTAGTGAAACAGGGGAGAGGGGTGAGTAAACCAGTGATTATATCTCAGTAACAGAATCTTCTCAAACCTCTTGTCAGAAAGTCTGTTCCTTCTAGGCGTGAGCACCAACCCTCCCAGACTAAAAAGCCGTTCCACAGGAGCACTTGATGGGTTGGAGTGTTATACTTCAAGAAAATGTTCTTTATGTTTGAAGGTCTATCCAGTATCTAAAGCTCATGCTCTTAAAAAACAGTCTATTAAACGGTACTGCTCGTCCTATGCTATTATTATTATTATTATTTATTATTGTGTGCTACTGACAACCTACATACTGCAGTATTGATTGATTGATTGATTGATTGAAAAGTTTATTAACAGATTGCAGAATGGGTACAGTACAGTACGGCTCAATACATACAATTGTTAAGAGGATGCAGACCTGAGAAAGACTTTCGTCTTGTTTCCATCAGGGTCCCCCATTTTCAATTCTTCATATGACACACACGACATACAGATAGACAGTACTGCTACATCTATACATTTATGACATACCAGATTTTCAAATGCAGTACTGTTTGTGATACTAAAAAAATCCAGAAAAAGAGTGTATATACATTTGACATAGAAACTGTGCATTGGGGGAGGTTGGGTAGGTGGGGTGGGGCTGTACATTGGAGGTGTGTGTGAGTATGGTGTTCCATGTTCATGAATAGTGCAATGCAAAAGATGTTTAACTCAAAGGTGGAACATACCTGCACTATGGTTTAAATCCAGTAAAGAAATCCAGAAGTCGATGCTTCGGGTTTGGTTTTTTCTATCCGTTTGGTCGTGCTGTGCTGTATATTCCAGATGCGGTAGACAGTATTTTGTTTCCTCCGCATAGTGTTTGTTTGTTTGTTTGTTTGTTGTTTGCAAGAAAGCGTTACCAGCGTGAACGTCTCCCTGCTAGCTCGCTAGTTTTGGTGAGCCTGATAATAACAATAACAGCCGCGCCCACCAGCATGGAACAACGTGAGGTTGCGTGCTGTGACGTCACTCCCCCAATACAAGGAAATACAGCTCCAAACGTATATTTTTGACTGTCTAAAACGAAATAAAATACTGCATTCCGCCTGCATTATGAATTTATGATGAGATAGTAACGAAATAGTAACGCACAGCCACTTGGACAAGTAACTGTAATCAGATTACTGGCTTTTAAAGATTAACGCGTTAGATTACTATTTTCGGGGAAAAGTAATCAGATTACTGTAAGGCGTTACTTAGTAACGCGTTAGTGGCATCACTGTTGTCCACACACATTGCTCTGCTCGTTTTATCATTGCTCTCACGGAGATAAAACTGGGAACGAGGTTACTCTGCTTCTGACGCTACCTCATATCTGATTGGTTAGGTAGTAATTTAGGATATTTAAAATGTCTTCCAATGTTAAATAAAGGTTTATTGCACTTTGAAACGGTTTCCTTGCATTATTATGCTATTATCATTATATTAGTAAAAAAAAAAAAGTTGATTGAAAACTTTTGGGAAATACATTTCTCAAAAAAATTATTTCTCTCAAAACCGCAATAATATCACTTATCGCAATAATTTCTGGGACAATTAATCGCCCAGCAAAATGTGTTATCGTGACAGGCCTACCTACATCACCTTCTACTCCAGTAGCCAAAGGTCTGTTCAGAACAGCTTGGTCAAACAGAGGTGGTGACACACACCATCCAAACGACAGATGAGCAGCCAGTTAGAAAAAAAGCATATCGGGTCTCACCGAAGAAAAAGGCTGTTGTGGATAGGGAAGTGAAGTCCATGCTTGAAAAAGGAATTATCCAACCTTCCAAGTCTCCCTGGGCTGCGCCTATGGTAATTGTTAAGAAAAAGGATGGAGGTGATCGCCCCTGTGTGGACTATAGGGGTCTCAACTCCAAGACCCATCTTGACACCTACCCTATGCCAAACATTCATGAAATCTTGGAATCGCTAAATGGTGCAAAGGTGTTCAGCACCTTAGACCTCAAAAGTGGCTACTGGCAGGTGAGGATGGATCCAGCCAGTCAGCAGAAAACTGCCTTTGTTTTTTTGTTTTTTTTTATTGATCTTTTTCCCCCTCCATTTTCCTCCGATTTTCTCCCATCCCAATGTTAGTCGTATGCCAATTCCCAGTCCCTTCCTGGTCGCTGCGCACTTACCCCCCACAGTCAGATCATCTGGGAGAGTGGAGGCTATCACGTGTTTCCTCCGACACACGTCCAGCCAATCACCGCTTCTTTTCACCTGGCAGCGCGGATTCTCATCGAGAGGGCGTAGCGTGTGGGAGGACCACACTATCCCCCTCAAGTCCTATCCGCGCTTAGCAGGCGCCCCGACCGAACTGTAGGAGTCGCTGTTTACAACGACCCGGACCCACCCCGCCAGCTTCTCCCACCCTCTAATACAGCCAATTGTATTAGTGCAGACGGCCAGCCAAGCTGGTGACAACCCCGGAGCTGTGAGCTGGATTCGAACTCACAGCTCCGGGGTTGGTGACGAACGCAATCTCCGCTCGGCCACCTAACCGCCCCAGAAAACTGCCTTTGTGACCCATGCCGGACTCTTTGAATTTACAGTCATGCCTTTTGGCTTGAAGAATGCTGCTGCTACATTTCAGCGCTTAATGGAAGTGGTGCTAGCCGATCTTAAGGGAGTCAAGTGCTTTGTTTACATAGATGACATTATATTCTATTCAAAATCTGAAGCACAGCACCTTCAGGATCTGGCTGATGTTTTTCTCCGCCTGCAGAAGGCAAACCTCATCTTGAACCTCAAGAAGTGCAACTTAATGCAACACCGCTTGCAGTTCCTTGGACACATTGTGACTACTGAGGGAATTGTCACTGACAACCAAAAGGTTGAGGCAATCCAGGCCTTTCCTACTCCCAGGGCACTACCGGAGGTCGCACGTTTTCTGGGAATGGTGGGCTGGTACCATAGGTTCATTCCTAGGTTTGCAGAACGGTCTGCAGCCCTTAATGCCCTGAAAAAGAAAGATGTAAAATGACAATGGACACCAGAGTGCCAAGGCGCATTCGAGGACCTCAAGGCAGCACTCCAGTCAGCTCCTATCTTGCAACAGCCAGACTACAGCCTTCCATTCACACTGCAGACCGATGCTAGTGGGATTGGCTTAGGAGCCGTACTGACCCAGCAGAGAGACGGACAGGACCATGTTCTTGCTTTTGCCTCAAGATTGTTGAAGCCAGCTGAAATCAACTATTCTGTTGCAGAGCGAGAATGTCTTGCTGTTGTATGGGCCGTGGAGAAGTGGCGGGCCTTGATCGAGGGTCAACGGTTTGAAGTGATTACCGACCACGCTGCCCTTGTTTGGGCTTTCAACAACTCCAAACCCACATCAAGGCTCATCAGGTGGACCATTCGGCTTCAGGATTTTGATTTCCAGGTGGTATATTGGAAGGGAAAATTGAACATGGTACCTGATGCTTTGTCACAGGCATTCACAACCCCAGACTCCATCGCTGCAGCCTGTGTGACCAATCAGGACAAAAGTGATACTTTGGGATGCGATCTACCAGCTGATTGGGCAGAGATTGCTGACGCCCAAGCTTCTGACGTAGAATCCCAAGCTTTGATGGAGGAGGTAGAAAAAGGAAATCCAAAAGCAGGTCGGACAGTCTATGTTCTTGAAAATGGAATCCTGTTCAGACAAATACCTGGTCAAACTCTAGGCCACAAGTTACAGCTTTTCGTGCCTAGATCACAAAGGGAGTCCTTTCTGAAGTATTATCATAACAACCCTCTTAGTGGTCACATGGGAAGGCTGAAGACACTGTTGCGACTGCTGGAGGTAGCCTACTGGCCTCAAGTCAGGAATGATGTGTGGGCCTATACAAAGAACTGTCTCATATGCCAGCAGTACAAACCTGGGTGTCAGAAACCGGCTGGTTTCCTTCAGTCCACCACGGTCAGCGAACCAGGGGAGATGTTGGGGATTGACTTGATGGGTCATTTCTCCAGAAGTAAGAAGGGGAATCAGTATCTTCTGGTTATAGTAGACTACTGTTCTAAGTGGGTGGAACACTTCCCTTTACGAGACTCCAAAACACCAAAGACAATACATATCCTCAGACAGGAGATCTTCCTTCGCTGGGGAACCCCAAAGTACCTCTTATCTGACAGGGGCCCACAGTTCACCAGCCATCTCTTAAAATAACTCTGTTGCCAGTGGGGTGTAGTCAAAAAACTGACCACAAGCTACCACCCCCAAACTAACTTGACCGAGAGAGTCAACAGAAACCTGAAGACCATGGTGGCCTCTTACGTCAAAGATCATCGTCAGGATTGGGATCTGCGGTTGGGCGAGTTCCGCTTTGCCATCAACACCGCCTACCATGAGTACTAGGTTCACTCCCGCAGAGATTGCGCTGGGAAGAAAATTGAAAGGACCCCTGGAGCGACTTCTATATTAGGACCAAAAGGCCTACTCCATGTTAGAAAGGCAACAGCAAATCCTGCAACAAGTTCAGCAAAATGTGGCTCAAGCCCAGGAGCGTCAAGCTCGAGGCTACAATAGAAGGAGGTCTCCTGTCACATACCAAGTAGGAGAGAAGGTATGGGTTAAGTTGCACCCACTGTCTGATGCCAAGGCCATGTTTATGGCAAAACTTGCTCCAAAGTGGAGAGGGCCAGCCACAGTTCTCAGACGTTTAGGGTCAGTGAACTACAGAGTAGCCATGGATAGCAGTCCTAACACCCATGAAACCTTACATGTTGAGAACATGAAGATGTTTTATGGCAGTGGTACTACGCTTGGTGGGGGGGATGTGTAACATGTGTTACTTTATGAAGAAGATGTCAATGTGTTGATAAATGAAGTGTGGGCCCAATATGTTAGGATATGCCAATGTCAGCATATATGGGTCACTTGACCTTTAAGATTCCAGGTATGGGTGTGGTTAGGGGCGGTCCTAACCATCATGGGGCCATCTTGGATTGGAATCATTGGCTCATGGAGTTTTGTTTGCTTACTGCTATTGTGAGATGAAGGAGGGATTTTTCAGGCCTCCTAAAAGATTCTCCATAAACCGAGGACAGTTCAGCTGCAGTCGTGCTTCCCAGTGGATTACTTCTTTTTCTTTTCTTTTTTGAAGATGTGGATCAACCCAGGACTTATCACCTTTTCGACACTCAAAGGTTTGAGTGTTGTTGGACACTACTAGCTCTACCATGCAGGGCTGCATGGTCTGGTAGGCCTGAACATTTATGTTGGTGCTAATGGACTGTAAAGCTGACAGGACTGTTCTTATTGGTTTGAGATGATTTTTGTTGTACCATATGTTGCTATGAGATGCCCCATTTATTTTGATCCTCCTTTTGTTTAATACAACACTTTGAATTTAACACTGTTCCAGTACTCTCATTATTTATTGCTGAACAGGTTTGTTTATTATTTCTTCTTCTTCTTCTTCTTATTTGAATTTCCGGCAGAGTAGACGCATCGTGGCGTATTACTGCCCTCCGCAATTCTTTTTATGGGCTCTTCTTCTTCTCCTTCTTCTCCTTCTTCACCTTCTTTTTCTTCTTCTACTGGACCCCGTCATCAACTACATTGTCCATTGGAGTGCAGCTACTGCTGCTACTTCCTGCCTGAGCCCCCCTCCGCGGGACCCTCCTTGCCCCCTGCTATCTTATCCTGGGCTGCTTTGTCCCTCGCCATCTCTTCTTCTTCTTCTTCTTATTTGAATTTCCGGCAGAGTAGACGCATCGAGGCGTATTACTGCCCTCCGCAATTCTTTTTATGGGCTCTTCTTCTTCTCCTTCTTCTCCTTCTTCACCTTCTTTTTCTTCTTCTACTGGACCCCGTCATCACCTACATTGTCCATTGGAGTGCAGCTACTGCTGCTACTTCCTGTCTGAGCCCCCCTCCGCGGGACCCACATTGCCCCCTGCTATCTTATCCTGGGCTGCTTTGTCCCTCGCAGCCTTGTCCCTCGCAGCCCCCTCAGCCAATTCGCTATAGCTTGTTACACACTTATATAGAGGGATGTGAGCGGTTCTAGAATGTTCAGCTGTGACATCATCACGAATCACGAATGTTCCAGAATGTTGTGTCAGAGCTAATGTTCTAGCCTGTTCTAGCCGGTGCTACTATGACATCATACAGTACATCATAAACGTGAACACGAGGCAGTTACAGCTGCCTCGAATCGGAGGAGGTGGTTAGGGAATTGGGTGAGGTGGCTGAGAGGGACAAAGCAGCTCAAAATAAGATTGCAGGGGGCAAGGAGGGTCCCGCGGAGGGGGGCTCAGACAGTAAGTAGCAGCAGTAGCTGCACTCCAATGGACAAAGTAGGGGATGACGGGTTCCAGTAGACTGCGGGAAAAGAAGAAGAAGAAGAAGAAGAAGAAGAAGAAGAGCCCATCAAAAGAATTGCGGAGGGCAGTAATACGCCACGATGCGTCTACACTGCCGGAAATTCAAATAAGAAGAAGAAGAAGTTACAGCTGCGCTGTGCTCCATGTCAACCACTGACCTCAGTGGGGCCGCACTGGAGAAAGGGGAGCCAGACACTGAATGGATTGCTTGTACGGCTGGTAACAACAAGCGGACACGTGTGTTTGAGCGGTATGTTCAGCCGTGTCTGGCGGAGCTCCTGGGGTCGACCCTGTTCATCTTCGTGGGGTGCCTGTCCGTTATCGAGAACACGGCGGGCACCGGGAGGCTGCAGCCCGCCTTGGCACACGGCCTCGCACTTAGCATTGTCATCGCCGTGCTGGGACAGATCAGGTGAGGGACATGACATTGATGGGGAAGAGGAGGAGGGTGGTGGTGGTGGTGCCTTTAGCCTACACGATGCCAAAATGTTGTTGGTACTTATTGTGCTTAAAGACAATATTGCATTTGTTCACGCATTTTAGTCGAATGTAATGCTGCTGCCAACATTGTAATTAGACATTAATGTGTGAGAAGCAGAACAGTTAACTTTCTGCCGGAGCTCCTGCAGCTCCAACAACATTAGCAACCTGCTAGTTCAATTAATTGGCAATGTTATAATGTGTAGTTGGAAGTTAGATTGATCTGTCCGTTACTCTTTCAGTCTGTTAATCTGTTTCTTGTTAAATATAAGTCTCAGTGAACATGGGGAAACTCTCCAAAAGCTGAAACTGGCTGCTCTATATAGACAGTGGATTGGGAATGGGTTGGAATGAAGGAGAGCACCCAGAGGAATGTATTTATTGTATTTATTTAACCAATCTTTAACCAGGCAAGTTAATTGAGAACAAATTATCTTATTCTGAGTATGGACTGTGACAGGGCTGGCCATATCGTATACACTGAAAAGGCTTTAAAACACAATGATCGCATTCCCACAATTTCTTTTAAATTTAATGTCCATAAAAGCAAATAATTACAAACATCCATTGGCAGGTATTGTGCACCATGAACCCACATGGTTTT